>NW_027187361.1:5713467-5781938 GCF_028583685.1 Petaurus breviceps papuanus
ATCCATCCTGCACTCAACTGTCAAATAGATCTTCCAAAGTGCAGGATTAGTCATAACACCACTTATTTAATAAACTTCAGTGACTCCCTATACCTCCAGGATCAGGACCATATCTTCTGCTTTTCCACATCTCCTTCTGTCTCATTCTTCCTAAACCTATTCTGTGTTCTGATCGCAACTCTCACTCTCCATTCCTCATTATTCTCTCAATCCATTGCCCATACTGTGGCATCACTTTCCTGTATTCATGATCTTGAACCTATAACTCAAGAGTTCAGATATGAACTTTCCTTAACGCTTCACAATCTTGTCTCCTTTGCCAGCTTCATGCCTCGCCCTTATACTTAGTCTGTTCATATTCCAAAAGTGCCAAACATCACTTGAGGAAACCACAGCACTATACTAACTGCATAAAGTATTAGTTCCTTAAAAAATGACGCTTTGTCCCATATAGAAATCTTTTATTTTTCCTTAATTGCATTTCCTTAATTGAATGTCTATCCAACTTCCCTTGGTTGTTACTTCAAAATCTCTTTTTTAAGTCTCCAGTGGATTTTTCACCCTACTTTTTCTCAACAGATCTTCTTTATCATACTTTACTAAGAAATAGACATCAATCATTACTGCTCTTTTCTCCCTTGCTTCCTGCTTAGAAGTCCCATCACACACACAGACACACACACACACACACACACACACACACACACACACACCTTCATTGATCCTCTCTTCCTTTGCTATTATCTCTGAGGAAGAGTTGGAACTTTTCCACCCAAAAACCAAACCTAAATTTCTGTGCCCTAAATTCCACACTGGTTCATCTCCAGTGATCATTTCTGTTCTATTTCACTTTCAATATCTCCCTACTATTTTGTTCTCTAATGTCTATAAGCATGTTAATTTTTGACTCATTCTTTTAAAAAGAAAAAATATGCACACTTCATATGCCATCCCCCAGGTTATTATCTTATATCTCTTCTCTTTTTCAATACCAAATTCCTAACATCCACTAAATCTGCAGCCTTTACTCTCAACAGCCAGTCACTTGTCATTCTACTGCAGTCTGTCTTCAGACCTCACAGATTATTTAAAATTACTCTCAAGGTTACCAAAATCCTCTTGGCTGCACAAACTTGTAGTCTTTTCCCGGTCCTGATTGTAAATACACTCTCTTAAGATTTTGATATTCTTAACCACATGTTCCTCCTGAAATACACTCTCCTTCCTTGACTTGCATGACACTGCCTTCTTTTGGTACTGATACCTCCTTTTTTCATCATCTTTCTCCTGCTTCTCTTTCTCTTTCAGAAGCCATTGTTCTGGGCTAATTTTTATTCTCTTATAAATCTCATCAATTCTTATCAGTTTTAGACATCCACCATGGAGAATTTGGGGATTGATGATGAAAACTATTAGGGATGAGAAGAAATGAATGCATTTCTGTCTATCTATACTACCTGGAATACCCTCATTGATTATCCAATGGATCCTGTTAACAAAAACTAGGTAGCACAATGGGTAGAGTACTAGACCATGTAATGTTAATGGAATCAGAAGGTCTTTCATGCCCCTTTGTATTGGCAAGTAAGTAGGTACTTAGCACCTTGTTTCAGGTTAACATCTTGTTTAAGCTATTTGATTAACACAGAAGTAGTTAACACCTTGGGAGGAAGATGCTGATGTAACAGTAAGGGGCAGAGTAGGAAGGAGCTATACCGTATGTAAGGAAGAACAGAAGCTGAACAGTCAGAACTTCTTGGGACAAGCGGGAGGCAGAGGAGCTACTTCCAGGGAGAGAGGGGGGGAGGGAGATAGAGAGAGAATTTCTCTCAGTGAACATCTGAAGGCTGGGCTACTGATACTGGTGGACTGGAACTTCTGTGGAGAAAGTGATTTTGATTTTGAGAATGGAGCTTGTGGTGTTGAAGACTTCTGAGGGCTACCTAGAGCTGCTGAGGAGCTGCTGAGGATTTCTGAGGTCCAGCTGGAGCTGCAGAAGACAGAGGAAGCATGACTGTGGTGTTGGTACTTTGTCTGTGGCTTTGTTAAGCTTTGTATTCCCAGGAACAGAAACTGTGGAGGACTTGAGGTGGACTGGACACTGTGAGCTTCCATATGGGGCAGGAACTGCACAGGGAGCTGGACAAGGAACTGTCCAAGCTGTCTGCCTTTGAACTCAGGTGGCAGTTGATTAGATTTGGGCAGGAGCTGGCACCAGGGAAGAAGGCCAGGGAAGCTGAAAGCGTGCCCTGAGTCAAGATGAAAAGACCTCTCCATGGATATTGAGTAGTGACTGATGAAATTGTAACTTACTTGTGACTGAGGGGTGGATGGCCTGTGTATTTTCCACTACCCCTTAAGAGGGTACTGAGTAGTGACTGATGATTGAATGGTGACTAATGACTGGATACTGACTGATTTGTAATTTAGTGTGTCCCATAGGTGGAGGACTTTGACCTTGTGTACTTTATGATTGAATGATAGGGTTACTAAGTGATTGATTGACTAAATGATTGTACTTTGTTCAAAACTTTATGACCACTTTGGTGAAAACTATGTGGCCATTTTAGTGATAAGTTGTTAAGTTATTATGTCATTGTGAATGCTGTATTTTGATTTTCTGTGGCATATTGTAATATTTGAGTGCTGTACTTGATAATCTGTGAATGTTTTGCTCTGATTTGTTATTGAATAGAGAGTTCTCTATACTATATAATCAGAACCTTGAAAGCTGTGCACAGCAGTTTTCCTCTGGAAATCCCAGAATCAGTGAGAAATGATTTCAAATGTAGCTCCAGTTGTTAGCTGTGTGACTTTGAGCAACTGACTTACAACTGACTAAATTGTTTGCCACAATTTCCTCATAGGGATTATAATTATAGCATTTACCTCTCAGAGCTGTTGGGTGCATCAAATGAGATAAGATTTTAAAGCACTTTACAAACATGAAAAAATATATAAATGTTATTATTATTGTTATTTATAATCAATTGATTCAGTCCAGCAAACTGACAGTTTATTTTAAAATAGCTTTCTTCAATGCCAATGCCAATTACTTGTAGTTGTTGTTATTATTGTCATTTTTACATAGGAAAACAAAGCAATAACAGTACCTAGAAAACCCAATCTGTTGTTCCAATCATCATAAATTCTGAACAGAAGAAAATATTCTGAAGGTAGTGTTTGTATTTAAGCCCATATCTATTTTACAGAGTGGGTATATAAAAATGATGGAAAGAAAAATATTACATTTATTCATGCAATATACCAAATTGCATCTGTTGATAATTTTAAAATATATTATAAAATTCTTATTAAGTTATTTATACTTTGAGATTTCTGATCCTTTTGTTGATGTTAAAATATAAAAACATTTATTGAGCATCTACTGTGTTCAATGCATTTTGGTAGGTGCTTAACATTAAAATATAATTGTCAATTCCCCATCCCTTAAAACAAGATTGTTCTTCTGAACATAGTATGTTGAGATAGCTGTTATAGTCATCCCAACCCTATGACGCGGAGCCAGCACAGAATGGCAGTAGATTACCAATCCAGATGGAATGCAGCAAGAATTTATTTCCCAAGAAATAACCTAATCATTTTCTATTTGACAAATTCTTAACTTGCATAGAGCAGTTCTTTGATGCAACTGTTATACCCCATCTTAATATATATTCCCAAATCTCCTTTTTAATTATCCTAATTCCTTTCCCACTAGGAAATCTTTACATGCTTGCATATCCATAGGCATCTCATGCTCAATATGACACAAACAGAACTTATTTCTTTCTAATTCTACCCATCCTAACTTTGTCTTTCAATTTAAGGCACCAACATTCTTCCAGGCACCTAGGATCACAACCTAAGATTCATCCTCAACTCCACTATTAATCAACCCCCTCCTCATAAATTGTCAAGTGATGTCAATTCTACTTCTCCAATATTCTTCAATCTATCATCTTCTCTTTTATCGAACCACAACAAGTGCAGTTCAGTGACTCATCATCTCTTTCCTGGACTATTGCAGTGGCTTCTGAACTGGCACCAATGCAACTAGTCTATCCCCTATATCTTCTACACAGATGCCATATTGATATCACTAATGTACCGATCAGTTTGTTGGCATCATGCTGAAGATGTCTCAGTGGTTCTCTATTGCCTTGAGAATAAAATATATTTTCTTCTGTTTGGTATTTAAAGCCCCTCACAATCTGGCTCCTGTCTTCCTTTTAGCTACTTAAACAATCAAATGGGAAAACATATGTGAAAGCTTGAAAATGGCTAATTATTATGGAATTATAATATGGTATTATTATTGCCATTATCATTAGATTAATTGGTGGGGAAGGAAAGTCTCACACTAAAAATTCTGAATTACAGAATATTGGTAAGAAATACAGTATATCAGGGGTGGCTAGGTGTTACAGTAAATAGAGCACTGGCCCTGGAGTCAGGAGGACCCTGAGTTCAAATGTGGCCTCAGACTCTTAACACAAAAACTAGCCATGTGACCTTGGGCAAGTCACTTAACTGAATTGCCCTCCAAAAAAAAAAAAGAAATAGAGCGTATATACATATCTATATATGCATGTGTGTAGAATTCAGTATTTCTAGTATATTCAGAAATAACTAACACTAGCCAATTATTGTATTCTAGAAGTTCTTTGGTGAATTTCATAAGTAATTAATAATTAGAACCTTAATTGTATGCAAATGAGACAGTAAATGTGCTTGGAAGTAAGGTGTTTCAATAAGTAAGCTAAACATTCCCCCTGAAATTTAGCAAATACTTTCTATTCAGTATAAAAATTAGGCAGATACAAACAAGGGAAAAAAACACATAATTCTTACAATTTTAATGGAGTAACAATGTAATTGTGAATGACTGACTCAATCAACAATATATTTCAGTATTTTTAAAAATAGCCTAGAATTATATTTTCTCTAATGCATCACTGATTTTTTAGCATACATGCTACAATAGATTACAACAGGTCATTTTAAGAACAAGGACCATTGTATAACTAACAGATGTCACCTATCTTTTGAGGATATTAAAAAGTCCTCTAAGTGAACTGTAATAACAAAGACCCAAGTAAATCTATCTTATTGCTTACATTGTTCTTCATAAATTCTGTGCTGCATAATATAGTTAATTGTGTGGAGACATGAATAACATTTCAATCACCCTGGTAACCATATTACATTCTATTATAATCAGTAGGAATGTCAAACATTGACCATTGAGAGACTAAGTAATTTTAAATGGCTGTTTTTAAGCAAGGAGTAAGATTCAAAAATATTCACACCTATATTGGAAAGTGACAGGTAAGAGCCTACCATTTTGAGATGACTAAATCATAAAATGTTTTAATATATTAGGACACAATATAGAAATCAACATATTGTCTATCCTAGCTAAATCTAAATTATTTAGGAATGTAATGGATCAACTACCTTAGTGCCTTTATCAAATTCCAGTGGATTCAAAATATAGGCAGAGGACAAATTCGGATATCTCTTATCTTCACTGAGGCTGTCCTTCATGTGTTAAATTTGCCGAAAATATTTTTTTCAAACTCTTAGTTAAAAGCTGGGAAAATCATTGCCAATATAGAGGATACTCAGAGATATACTTGGTTTTCTTTTCCACATAGCAAATAGAGCAGCATCCTTTAAAAGAGAAGGAAAATTGAAGACCTTCAGACTGAGTCAAACACTTATATCACCTTGTAATTGTCACTAGCCAGTCTCTTGGAATTTCACATGCAGCAGAAAATAGATTTTATGCTCTATCCTTTATTTTGCCTAATTTATTACTATTGATGTCATTTTTTTTTTCAACAGTGGTAGTGAGGTTCAAGAGATAGGGGATTAGGGACAGATATGTCTGAATTCAAATCTAGCCTCAGAGACTAGCTTTGTGACCCTGGGCAAGTCATTTACTCTTTCCAAGTGTGAGTTTCCTCATTTATAAGATGAGGATAATAATAACATCTACCTCCCAGGGTTGTTTTGAGAATAAAATGAGATCGTATTTGTAAAGTGTTTTGCAAACCTTAAATTACTATATGAATGCTAACTGTTGCTGTTCTGCTTATTGTTGTTAATCATCTATTCTTTATAATTTATAATTTCTTTAAAATTTAAAAATATATATTTAATTTTTTTTATTTTTTGGAGGGCAATTGGGGTTAAGTGACTTGTCCAAGGTCACATGACTAGTTTTTGTGTTAAGTGTCTGCGGCCAGATTTGAACTCAGGTCCTCCTGACTCCAGGGCTGGTGCTCTAATCACTGCACCACCTAGCTGCCCCATATAATTTAAAAGTATAATTACAAAAATTTTCATTCTTCATATGTAATGAGGTAGGTTATAATAGCTTACAGTTATAAAGTGTTTTCAGTTTTATGAAGTGCTTTTCTCACAACAATCCTATAAAGTAGACAGCATTAATAGTATTATCCCCACTTTACAAAAGAAGAAACAGGCTTTGAGTAGTTAACTTACTTGCCAACAGTCTCTTAAATATTATCTGGCAAAGCTGGAACTGAAACAAAGGGCTTCTGAACTGCTCTCTAGTATTCTTTACACAGCAGCAGGATCAATGTATCTGGCATGACAAAATTGTCTACTTCAGAAGGCACTGTTCTTTCTTTCATCCTATAGAAATACTGGTTCTGAGGATTTCTTTCTGGAGTTGCTAGACTTAATAGATAACTTGTAGGTGTCTGACAGAAGAGCAGAGCAAAATTTTCCAAGTCAACCCACATCCATCAACTGCCATCTCGATGCAGTAAGAAATGTGCCAAAAATTCAACACTTTAAAGTATATTTTTGTTATTCTGAACTGTAAAAATACCAAATAACATAAACATGTCCATATACGATGAATAGTAAAAGAAGACTGTATAAAATCATAATTTCTAGTAGATGTAGCTTTTGCCCCCTTAAGTATATATTGGAAACAGGAAAGGAAATAAGCATTTGCAAAGGACCGATCATGTTCCAGGCTCTGTGCTTTTTGCATTATTATCTCTTTTGATCCTCACAACAACCCTACAAGATTGATGCTATTTGTTGTTGTTCAGTCATTTCAGTTGTGTCCAACTCTTCATGACTCCATTTTGGAGTTTTGTCTGAGGGTACTGGAGTGGTTTGCCATTTCCTTCTCCAGCTCATTTTACAGATAAGGAAACTGAGGGAAAAGGTTTGTTACTTAGCTAGGGTTACACAGTTCCTAAGTGTCTGAGGCTGGATTTGATTTCATTGAAGATGAGTCTTCCTGATTCCAAGACCAGTACACCACCTAGCTGTCTTTATATGTGTTATTATTATTCCCATTTTGCAATTGAGGAAATGGAGGCAAGCAGTTAAGTGACTTGCCCATAGTAGGTGTCTGAGATCAAATTTAAACTCAGGTCTTCTTGACTCCAGGACCAATGCTTTATCTATTGAGCCACCAGCTGCCTCTGTGTAATAAAATCAATATAATGGTTCTAAAGCAGCCGTCTTTGACCATCTCTCACTCTGAAATTCACCTTATTCTCTTCTTTCACAGATTTTTAAATACTTTATTGATTTCCTTCTCTTTTTTGAGATCATTGTCACTAATCTACTCTCTCTTCTTCCCACATACCCACAAAGAAGAATATCCAAGAAATGTTGCTATATCAGAAAAAATGTTCAGTAATGTACCTCTAGCTCATCATCTGGCTGTCAAGAAGTGGAAAGCACAATCTGTAGCAGCAAGCATCCCAGCATCCCCGGTGGCTGCCAACACTGGTTCTTAGACCTGTTTTTCTAAAGGAAAGCAACTCAAAATGGGTTAACAATCTTGCTTTAATCAAACATATGTCATTTACCTAGTTCAGGGAAAAAAGTTCAGTACCCCAAACTTCAGAGAACACAGAGGCTACAAGCAGACAACAAATACAGAGAAACATATCAGCGAACAGGCCTCTAACTGTCTGACCATTACATCCATACCTAGTCAGTTACCAGAGAGGGAAGCATCAACATCTGGGTTTTCAAAGCCAGGGGTCTTGACTGCTGCCTGGAGTCTCATCTGGTCAAATCACACAACTCTTCCCAAAGTGAGCCCCAAAGCAAAGCCTCACATCAGGGTATATATAGCCTTCTCCTGGATCAGAGAATGTCACAACCCTCTTGACCCACTGCCCATTCATAAAGCACACTTGAAAACCAAGCCTCTTGCCACAGGCTCCAGGTGACCACATTCAGCCTGTTAGGGGGAAGAATATATTTTCAAATCAAGGAAGGTTCTCAGAGTCACTTAAGCCTATCAAAGGGCCTAGGGGCAGGGAAGATCTTAAATTCTCATCCCCATAACACAATCACATTAAAAATCAGTCTTTTTGTTCTGAAGGCTTTCAGTTTTGTGGGGGTGTTTTTTTGCAACTATACAATCATTGTGTAAATTGTTCTCTTGGTTCTGTTAACTTTAGCAATTCAGAAAAGTCTTCCTGTGTTTCTCAGGAATCATGCCTTTTATTTTTCTTACAGATCAATTATATTCCATCACATTCATGTGGCATATTTTTCAGCCATTCTGCAATTAATGGAGAACTCTTTAGTTTCCATTTTTTTGCTACCAAAAATGTGCTGCTAAACAGTATTTATTTCCAAATATATCTCCCATCTTCCTTTTATCTTGTAACTTGTACCACATACATTACAGGGTTAATGGTATATACCATTTTGTGATTTTTTGAGTACAGTTCCAAATTGCTTACTTAGAATGGCTGAATCAATTCATTGCCCCACCAACAGTGTTTTAGTGTGCCAGTACTCTCACATAATCTTTAACAGTTTACATTTTCCTGTTTTATCCTCTTAATTAATCTAGTGGTTCTGAGGTAGAACTTAAGAGTTTTTTTTAACCTGCATATCTCTAATTATTAATAATTTGGAATATATTTTCACAAGTTTTTGAAAGCTCACATTTCTTCATTAGATAAAAGTTTGTTCATATTCATTGACCACTTATCTATTGGGGAATAGCTCTTGTTCTTATATAGCTGAATCATTCCCCTATATATACTGGATATCAGATATTTATCAGATAACTTGTTGCAAACTTATCTTTTCTAGTTATTTTAATTCTCCCCCTATTAATTTTAATTGCAATGAACTTGATTGTGAAAAAAACAGTACATTTTACAGAATCAAAGTTTCTCCATTTTTTTACCTGTAATTCCCTCTATTGCTGTTTAGTCAAGAACTTTTCTCTTTTTCATTGTTGCACAAGATTTCTGCTTTCCTCTTCATTTAATTTGTTAATGATGTGAGCTTTTATTTCTTGGTCATATATGCATTTGGAACTTATTGTCAAATATGTTGTGTGATGTCTGTTTAAAACTAATTTCTTGCAGAGTAGTTTCCAGTTTTCCAGTTTTGGTTTGCCTGCTTTTTAATAACCCTTCCCTCAATAAAAGGGGTCTTTGGTTATATTGTAAATTGTGCTATGATATTCATTTGCCTATGGATTATGTGTCCTTAACTGCATCACTGATCAACTCTCCTATTTTTTTAACATATAATTTGATAATTACTGATCCCCAGCAAGGTTTAAGACCTAATAATGCTGTCCGCCCCCAATTTTCCATTATACTTTGAGGTTGTTGACCTTTATTTTCCCCAGATAATTTTTTAAAATTTGATTGATAAGACATTGAATGAGTAAATTAATTTAGGTAGTATTATGATTTCTATTATATTGACAAGGACAAAACATGAACAATTAATATCTTTCCAATTCAATTTAAAAGCATTTTTTAAATGCCTGTTATGGACAGGGAATGGTATTGGGCACTTGGGATATAAATACAATAAATTAAGCAATCCTTACTCATGAGGAACTTACATAAAATGGGGGAAACAACATATATAAACTTGTACAGAATAAATATAAATAAATACAAAGTACAATTATGAAGCAATTTGAAAATGAGGACACTAACAGTTGAGGTGATCAAGAAAAGCTTTTAGAAGGTAGCATTTGAGTTGTATTTTGAAGTAAGAGAGGGATTCTAAGAGTTTAAGGAGAGGAAGGAGCACCTTCAAGATATGGGGGATTGTTATTTTGTGTCTAACACTTTATGACCCCACTTGGGGTTTTCTTGGTAAAGATACTGGAGTGGTTTGCCATTTCCTTCTCCTCCTCATTTTACAGATAAAGAAACTGAGACAAACAGGGTCAAGTGACTTGCTCAGAATAACACAGCTAATAAGTGTCTTAAATCATTTCTGTACTCAGAAGATGAGTCTTCCTGATTCCAGCAAAGCTCTCCATCCATTGCACCACCTCATTGCCCCATTATAAATAATGCCAGCTCTTCATTTTGAAAGAAATTATTTACCATATTAAGAAAATATATTTATTCTTATTATTTTTAACATACTAAATAGAAATGGGTATCATTATTAAAAGACTATTTATAATGTTATTTTCATTGCTTTTATAATGTTCCTTATGTTTTTAATTTTCCTAATATTGAGCTATCCCTGCATTTATATAATAAATTCAATCTACTCATAGTGGAAAATCTTTTCACAGTTTCTATAGATTTTTCCTAATAATTGCATTTAACATTTTTACAACTATATTCATAAGAGATATCAATCTATACTTTTCTTTTTCTACTTTCTACCTCCCTGTTTTAGGCACCAATATCATATTTGTAATCCTGGAAGGATTTTATCAAGATTAATTCTTTTTCTAATTTTTTCAAAATAATTGTATAATTTTGGAATTATTCTCTGAATTTTTCATAAATTCACTTATCCATCTGGTCCTTTCTTTTGTCTTCCTCTGGGCATTCATTTATGCATTGTTCAAATTTTTTTCCCCCAACACTGGTATTTCAAATTCTCCATTTCTTGTTCTGTGCAAAATACAAGTAGAAGAGTAGTTCCCTAGTGATGAATATGTTTTTTAAGCAATCAGGGTTAAGTAACTTGCTCAAGGTTACACAGCCAGGTGTTTCTGGGTGGGTGCTAAGTGTCTGAGCCCAGATTCGATCCCCAGGTCATCCCAATACTGGGGCCAGTGCTGTTACTCGCTGTGCTACCTGGCTGCCCCTGTGAATATGTTCTTTTAATAACCCTGATCCCTATACCACTAAGTTCCATGCACTGAGCCCGACAACAATTCTCTCAAAGACATATAAGGTTATTTAAATGAAATAAATGTATCCATCCATGTAGGAAAAAAAATAACAAAATGAAATTAACAGTCAAGATCTTGACAAGCAATTGGACAAGAATTCCATTTTGTTAGACTAAAAGTAAATATCTATCTATATGTGTGTGCATGTGAAAATATGTGTATGTATACATATATATGCATATCTATATATAAATAGACATAGATGTATACACACACACACACACAGACTTGAAAAACACTGCAAATTGACAATAACCTGGGACCAAGAATTCAATAGAAAGAGGTCAGGCTGAGCCAAATTTTGGAAACAGTGCAGTGCTATCATTGATCCCAAGCAACTTATTGCTGCCAAAGCATTTAAAAAAAAGTTTTAAAAAATATCACAGTCTTGAATATAAATTACAAGTGACTGAAAGGAAAAGAAAAATGGCATGAGAGCTCTAGCAGTGATGTCAGCAGTGATGGAATTTATGATATGTGGCATAAAATTAATCATTAAGAATGTGTAAAATATAAAAGAATGTCAATTGACTATGTAGAGTTAGAATGTAAATATAATAAAAGCTGCTTGTCTTTTCAAAAAAAGTTAGAATGTTAAGATAATAGATAGAAGAGATTTAATATTACAAAGTAAAAACAACAGAACAACATAAGATTATTGCTTGTTTATACGGAAGTGAAAGGAAAAATTGGAATAAAGCATTCCACAGGACTAAAGAGAAATGGTTGGTACTGCCAAATAATATATTCCTCCATGTTGATCTGAAATATCAAAGAAAATGATTGGATATTCAGTAAAAAGAAAAGGAAAAATTGGAATCATTCATTCAAAATGGCTTGGAAATGAACAGGATATTAAATATGCAACCTAATCAAATATTAGAAATTTAAATGCTTTCAGATGGAATGGAATGCAAAAAATGAATAGTTTGCTTCCATGTGGCTAGCACTAGACAAGATCATTAAGACTGAGTAGGTAAAATTTTCTGCTGTTAATTATTTATGTTCTTTAAAAACAAAATAAAACATATTATTTGAATAACAGTGAGAATTCAAAGACAACATTAAGGGACTAAAGGATTAAAATTATTTGACTGGACACTCAGAAAACTCTGGAGAATTAGTGATGAAACTTCTAGTGATTAATAGCTTTCATAAAGTGGAAATATATAAAATAATGTTTTAAATCATAAGCATTTCTGTATGCTATTAGTGAATTATTAGTCAAAATCATAAGGAAACCAAAATTAAATACACAATGGACCCACAATAAATTTCCAGTGGATAAATTCTAGTGATTAAGCTATAGAAGCACATGCATGATTTGTGTAAATGCAAATCCAAATATTCTTTTCTTTTGAAGGGGGGAGAGCAGGGCAGTTGGGGTTAAGTGACTTGCCCAAGCTCACATGGCTAGTAAGTGTTAAGTGTCTGAGGCCGAATTTGAACTCTGGTTCTCCTGACTCCAGGGTCAGTGCTCTATTCACTGTGCCACCTAGCCACCCCAAATCCAAATATTCTTCACAGAAATCAAAGGAAATAAGTGATTAGAGAGATTTTACTGACATGAATCCACTGTACCAATATAAGAAATATGACAATACCACCTAAATTAATGTTCAGAATTAGCATAAAAGCAAGAAATTATCAAAGGGACATTTTATACAATTCAATTTAATTCTACTTGCATTTATTTAGGGTTTATTTGTGTCAAGCACTGTTCTTGGTGCTGAGCACAAAAGGACAAAATAAAACTCTTGTCAATGCAAGCAACTTGCATTCTCTGACAACTGGTACATATATAAGTCTAATAAAATATGCAGAAACACTGCTGACCCTTATGGCTTTGGTTTGGCTCATGTGTAGCCTCATATGGGGAACATGAGAGATGTGTTTAATATAAAATGCAGATGAAGAATAACATAGATAGGAGTAGCTAGGTGGCACAGTGGATAGAACAACTGGTCCTGGAGTCAGGAGAATCTGAGTTCAAATCCAGTCTCAGATACTTACTAGCTGTGTGACCCTGTGCAAGTCACTTAAGCCTGATTGCTTCGACTTAAATAAAAAAACTCCAAAATAATAGCACAGATATTAGTCCCTCCCCCCAAAAAAAGAACAACAAATCCAAAGGGATCCCAAGCCCTTATTTACAAAGACTTCAACAATTAGTATTAATTTTTAATTTTGTAATATTCTCCTGAAAGATTGATACTTAAAACTTCAAAACATGAGATAGTTTTTGAAACTGCTGGATTTGTATGTTACTTTCATATCAGTTGTACCCTGTCTAAACACCTCCCTCTATGGGCACCAATATCTTCTAGCAAACTAGTACAAAGGTCTGACTGATACTTCAGCCAGGGATCATCTTATACAACAAGTGTTGCAACTTTCCAAAGCTCTTCCTGAAGTGTAGGCAGCACCAAGTAGGAAATGTAGGAATTCAATAAGTAAATGCTCCTTCAAAGTCTGCCTCTCAAGATTGATGTTCAGAAATCAATAGACAGGAAAAGAAATCGTTTTGTGAATAATTAATCAGAGACCTAAGGCAAGGGCTCAGTTCATCAAATTGAGGCTCTTCTCTAGCTGCCATAAAGGAACATTGGCTACATCTGGCAGGATGTGACAGGGCAATCACCCCTCAGTACCTGCTACATGAAATCCTAGGGAGAGAGCTACTTGCCACATGTTGCCGAAAGGTCAATAGAGTCAGAGACTAATTCTCTTTTCTAAAGTCTACTGAATAGAGAGTTCTATTTCTCTGCCCAATGCTCTGACACAGTTTGACAACTACCCCTTATTCAAGCCATCATAATGGTAGAAAAACAAGTGACTACTCACAGTTTTGTCTGACATCCTCAAGTATCAAATCTTTTCGAACAGAGCACGTATTTACCCAGAAGTGACCGAAATTCAGGCTTAGAACTCCCAGTAGTCTTAATGAAAGAATGCACAGACCTTATAGAAAGGGCATTTAAAAATAATAGCATGAGATTCCACAGGGAACAATGGAAAGGTTTGGATGAATGACTTAAGGACAGTATAGGAATCAGGGCTGAAATAGATGAGGATTGAGGAAGAAACTTTAACCAAATCAACATATAATTCTGACTGCACAGCAGACAAAGTCTAAGTGGAATCAGATAAGTGATTATCATGCTCTTTTCAGTAGCAATTACTGCTACTTTGATTATTCCTTAAGAAAGAGATAGAGAGTATATAGGTAGGGCTATAAGTGAACAAGAGAGCCAAAGCTGAGGCCCTGCCTCTGCCTGAAGACAAGGGTTAGTAAAGTGAATCCCAGATACAGACTGTTTGCATAGGGATGTAGTTTATTTTAGATACTCACCTGCAGCCAGGTCAGCTATGCCCTGGGACACATTCCAATATTGAGAGATTGTCTCCTCCAGTGTGCTGAGAGAAGACTCAGGAACGTATTTATCCCTGTACTTGGAACCAGTAGTGTAGTAAGAAGTATATGAAATAACTTTTTGTTTAAAAACCACTTGGAAAAATGAAAGCTCTAGAATATGTAGGAAAATAATGGGAAAATATAAATAAAGGAAGCATAAGAAGTTAATAAAACATTTGGAAAAAAGAAAAAAGTTGTGAGTGAATAAAATCAATCAAGACAGAATTGGAAGAGAAATGGTGAAATAGGAACAACTAATTGGAAAATAAAGTCTGTGCCCATCAATGGGTGAATGGTTTTACAAAAAAACAACTTTGTTATATAAACATAATGGAATATTATTGTGTACTAAGAAACAAGATATGAAGATTTGTATAAACAGATGCAGAGCAAAACAAACCGAACCAATATTCTCAGCAACAGCAATGTAAAAGAAAATAACACCAAAATGAAAATAAATTTGAAATTAATGAGCAATCAATGAAAGTCTCAGAGAAGAGATAATGAAATATACCACAATTGTCACAGCTGAAAGGCAGGGGATTTCTAGAATAGAATCCTATATACATTTTTAAACCAATTCATTCTATAAGTTGTTTTTGCTTGTATGTGTTTCTTTTTGCTTAATAGGAACACTCGTTCTTGGTGGTGTGGGAGTGAAATGAGTGAAATGTAAAGACAAATGGCATCAATAAAATCCTTTAAAAGAAAAATTTTAAAAGCCTTTATAATTACATATGTGTGTATGCATGTGTCTGTGTATGTTGCATACATACATATGTTCTGAGAAATATGAAGAATTAGGAAAAATACAAAGATAAAGCTATTCCTATAATGCAAACTTCTCTCAATATAGTACTATTAAAATAAACAAATCACTTAAGTTGCCATCAGTAGTCCAACTATTAAGTATTTTGTAACTATCCACATATTAGTTTATGAAGGGGAATATTTAACAAGTTTCTCTACTATAGTCAGTTTATGTCATCCCCTTTTTTACTTTTTACAAAAACAAAATTATACATTTTTATGTGTTGAGACTTATGGTGAATCAATTATTTTACAGTGGAAATGGAGAACACATACAAAGCCAAATCTTATATATTCTGGACCAGTTTTTCAAAGGCCTGTTTAAAAAAAGTGATGCTAGGATGTTCTAAATTTAGGCAGATAGATCACTTAATGAGTTCATGGCTGTTGCTTTCAAATTCGGATTTTATTTCATGGGAAAATTCTGAATATGGGAAACACAGAAACAAGTTCTTCATGCAAATTGAAAATGATGAAGAAGAAAAATTCAAAGGGAAATAGTGTGTTCTAAATAAATTCTTCATTCCTATCAATGTCATTTAAAGTTATAAGGAATTTTAAGGAACTTCTACTTTCATATCATTATAAATACTACTCTTTTTAAGCTGATCCTTTGGAAATATCACTAGGGAATGAGATAGAACCACATCATTTGTATCCATTTGATTGTAAGCTCCTTGAGGAGAGGGATTGTCTTTTGTCTCTTTTTTGTATCCCTAGTGCTTCGTACAGTGCTGGGCACAGGCACGTAGGGGGTGTTTAATGAATGTTTAGTAATTGATTGATTGCACTGTACTATACTATTCTGTTCTGTGACTCACTTTCATCCCACTTTCCATGAGGTCCAGCTGAATCTCACATACAGAAAAGGAAATTTAACTGTGAGGAGAATAGGAGATTCAAACTGGAGACTAATGAAACTCCAACAATAGCAATGGCCTAAAAAGACTGATTGAAAGTCATGTTCCAGGAAAGCTATTTTAATTAAATGTTCTAGTTCTCTGTCTACAAGCATCTAGGTACAAATGGATATTTATGGCAAATAGAGAGTTTATTCCCCAAATAGAGATAAGTGAGAGCCTGGTCAAGATAAAAGGTAAGTAATAAAGAAGTTAAGGCAAAGAATTATAAACTAAAAGGGTTCACGTCAACTTGGGAATTGTTTTCTAGTAATTATCATTTTTATTCTGATTTTGAGCAATAGTAGGCTGAATAATACCTATTTTTTAAAGTTGAGACCTACCATTTCTAAACCTAGGATCTTCCTTCACTTCAAAGAAACCTCTTTTGAATGTTTAAGGTTGGTTTTAATGATCTGAAACCAGCAATAATTTGAAGTGACCATTTGTTTGCATAATCACAACACGTAGGTAAATCCAGAAAAGATAAAAAAGTTGAAATTTTCAACATCCCATCAATAAATCGGTGGGTCACAATATTTTGTACAAAGCACAACATGAAATACACTGTAATCAATGTAGACAAAATTTCCACAGACTCATCTTCATAGATAGAAATTAAAGAACAAATTACAGTGTATGAATGCAATGGAATACCATAATGTCTTTAAAAATTATTGAAAAAATAGTCTCAGACAAACCTGGGAAGACATGTATGAAGTGCATTAGAGGTAAGTGAGTAGCACCACTAGAAAAATTTATAAAATATTGTAAAGACAAGCAACTTTGAAAAACTTAAGGAACGCTGACTTAGTCAGTGAAAAACAATTACTCCAAGATACCACAGAGTTAATGTACTCAGGATGTAACATGGAACACACATTTTTTACATGGTCAATATGAGAATTTGTTTTGCTTAACTACATGTAATTTTTGCAATTTTTTTTTAGTTTTTCTAAATGTGGGAGTGTAAGGGTTATGGGATTTAAAGATCTCCCATGCCCCATGGACGTGCTGACATAGCAGAGCAAGAAAAAAAAAAAAGCCGGGCTAACGGTCCTGTGGTTGGCGGTTGGCGGCAGTTGCCTTTTTTTTTTTTTTTTGAGTTAGGACTCCAGCTGAGCACTGCCAGGGGCCGGAGCTGCTGGGAGTGCTCTTCCAGGACGCTGGGTGGTTGCTGTGAGTGGGGAGAGGAGGACCTTTGCCTGAGGTAGCCTGTTCTGTTTTAAAGGCTTGAGAATGTGGGTGCTTTCTACTTTATCTACCTGTGCCAATATCGTAACTACTCTGATGGCTTTCACTTTCTGGTTTTGGGACTCAGTCTTTTGGTATCTTAATAAATTTTCTAGTTTATTTCCCCAAATGGCAAACCTGACGTATTTTGTGATGGATAATTATATCAGCATATTTGTAATCTCTATAGGCATTGTGAATATGGCATTGCTGATACAGGGAGGGAGAAGAGAGAAGGGATATGGGGGAGAGAGAAAAAAAAACAGTGCTTGCTAATTGGAATAAAAAGATGAAATTAGACACAAAAGTGTAGTTAAGAGGACAGTAAAGGACAGAAGCAATTGTTCTAGAAAGGTAAAAGTAGTGGATGAAAAGAAGAGAGATGTTCGGACCCTTGAGGACAGTTTGCCATGCCCTCATTGGAGGAATGGAAGAGGAAAGCATACCCAACCACTCGCACCATCTGGACTGGTTAAGCACTACGATTTAGGTCAATTCCAAAGTCAATTCTAACAACAACCAAGAGAGAGGTTCCCTCTTCTACTGCCTTCAACCGTGGGGCAATGATACAAGTCAGGCTAAATTGACCAAAAGGAACTTTACACAGGTATTTTTGTATGACTGCAATATGGAACACCAGTTTTCAAATAATTAAAATGAATATCAGACATAGGGCAATGAAGAGATGTATGATGTGTGTAAATAGGCTGCAATGTACAGCCAATGAAAAGCTTTGAAGAAGTACAGAAGTAACAGATGGCATAAGGGAAGGGTACAACAGGAGAATGTGAGAGAGTGTGAGGGAAGACACCGGAACAGTCTGTGCACTCCACTCTTATTGTGATGTCAGGAAAAATCAATCAATCACTATCTATTGAGTGCCTAAAAATGAAGAAAGGCCTCAAGCATGTTGGGTGGAATATATGGCAGGACATGGGTAAGAATGTCACAGAGTGCACAGGAAGAGAAGGATTACAGTCTGCACCACTGGAAAAAATATCCAAATAGAAGAGGTCCCAGACCCATATTGGCATTTTACCAAGTAGGGAATTTTGATTCAGAGAGATGAAGTGACTTATTTGGCCAAAGTGAATCATAAAACTCAAGCCTTCTGACGCCTAGTGCCCTTCTTGATATGACAGTACCTTGCAGATTGCTTTTGAATGCTTCCTCATAGAATGAAATAATGTATTGAAATTATTAGAAAAAAATGGGATATATGACTTAATTGAATTTTCAGATGAAATAAATTCAGTCTAATACTTAGAAGATGTAAATCTTCCCAGCAAGTGAAACTGCAGTCAAATATTGCAGGCTTATGATTTAGGAGTTAAGATATGAACATTTTACAGTAAAATTTCCCTTAATATATAAAAGATTTTGGTTGCATAGAAAATAGTCATATTAAATTCCAGGCATTTTATAAGTGAAGGCCCTGTGATTCATGATTGTGGGAAGTCTTTCCACCAAGTCAGAGCTCAGTCTGACTATACCATATAAAATTGCTTGTGAGGCATGTAGAGATTGTGATTTAGTCAGCAACTTGAGAGTAGGGACTGAATTCTTCCTATTGTGTTTGTATCCCCCAAAACAAGCCCCAGGCACTTATTACAGTCTTGTCTATTGATTGACTTACCCAACATCACACTGTTAATGCAATTCTGAGGTGTCTGGGTGGCATCAAGGGTTCTCAAAGACTGAGCCAATGAAGTAAAGCTTCTGGTAGATCTTCCCAGGCTGAAAGTTTTCATGTACAGGGGCAGCTAGGTGTCACAGGGGAAAGAATGCAGCCCTGAAGTTAAGAAAACCTGCTTTCAAATGTGACCTCAGACACTTACTAGCTATGTGACCCTGAGCAAATCACCTAACCACTGTTTGCCTCAGTTTCCTTATATGTAAAATGTTGATAAAAATAGCAGTTCCCTCCCAGGGTGGTTGTGAAGATCAAGTGAGGTAGTAGCTATAAATAAGCACTTAGTACATTTCCTGACCCATAATAAGTGCTATTTAAATGTTAGCTATTGGTTTTTATTATGTACAGACTTGATGACGGATTGTTGCCCTAAAAAAATGTTTAGTTAAGTTCAGAGTTGACTCTTCACTGTAAATAACTTCTTTTGGACACAACAATTAATGAAACCATCGACCAAAGCGTGAAGGGGCTAGAAAATTATGATAGTTGCGAGAAAAAGCAGACCAAGAAAAATCACTGAACAATAAAAACACAGCATATTACAACATGAGAGGCAACATGATAGAGTTAGAGAACTGAATTCAGATCCAATAAGACCTAAATTTAAGTCCCAACTCTGTTGTGTGGCCCTGGGAAAGTGACAACCTGTCAGACTCTAAGACTCTAAAATGCAAAACTGGTACTGGTACAGATCTGCCTTGGCAGAAAGAGTTCTCCACCAGGAATAACATATGTAGATGAAACTACACATCTGACTTTATATCAATCAATCAATCAATAAAAATGATTTATTAAGTGCCTACCATGTAGCAGGAACTGTGCCAGGGACTTGGGATATATGCATAAAGGATAGAACAATTCCGACTTTCTCAAGATGTTATACTGTAATGGGAAAGATATCAAGCACATGTAGAAATACAGATAGCATAGATTAAAAAGTGAATAAATGCAATATCCATCATAGTTAAATTCAAGGCCATTCCTGAGGAAGGGTGCTGTTGGAGGAATCAGGAAAATCTTCATGCAGAAGGTATTAATTTGTCCTTCGTTTTTGAAAAGGACTGATGACTTTACAGGATGATGTATTGATTTGCACATGAATTGGATTTAAGTGAGACAGAGTTGCACAAAATCATCAGCCTTACTATTCCACAGTAATGGAAGTTCAGTGGCAAAACAAGTCAAGATGAGTTTTGGTGATGGTCCATGATGCAGTGGATGACTTCAGCATCTTCAATGACTGATTAAGCTCTGAGCTCTCAATAGCACCTGCTTCATTCACTTTCATGGTCATTGGAACAAATTGGTCTCATGTGCCCTTCCCATTGGGGGAAGTCTTCACATGCGTGGGGTAGATTTCCTGCTAACTCACCAATGAGACCTGTTGGTTATCCTCAGCCTGATTTAGCCCATCTCCCAAGACTGTTCCCTCAGATTTGTCCACTGTACATACTAAGCTTTTTGGAGTCACAGGTGAAAGTTAAGTGTCAGGTGGACACCAAAGGTGGATGAGAAGTCCTGAAAAGGCATTGGCAAACTCTCACACCAGAAATGTTAGTCCTCCTTGAATAGTCCATGCAGAAGGTAGTGATTGAGCCACAGTTTGTGAGGGACTTTGTGTTTTTAAGTCAAGGCAAGAATGCCTTCTAAGTATATGATATGGTCAATGCAAAAGCACAATAATGGTAAATAGATTTGACTAGATTGAAAAACATCAGAGGGAGAATAATAATCAATGAGGCTGGAAAGATAGATTGGGAACAGGTCATGAAGAACTTTAAAAGGTAAACAGAGCAGTTTATAATTGATTTTAGAGGAAATAGGAAACCATTCAGCAATGACAGAGTAGGAGAGTTGCATGGTCAAGTGAGAACATAAGAAAATTGACTTTGGATTGAAACGGTGAGAGACTTAAGGGGGGCAGACAATATAGGAGGCTCTTGCAATAATAGAATAAATATACATGCATTTTGCATGTATATATTTAATATATGATATGAAAAATAGGATTAGTTTCCAAGCTTCAATTTGATATTTTACTGACCAGCATCAGAAAACTATTCTTTGGTCATTGCAGAATTATCATGATGCGGCTTAATTTTGTATCTTGTTTCATCTCTTCATACCCATCCTCATTCAGGTGTGACTTCATGAAAACTTTTGCCAACACATTAATGCATATGTTCACACACACACATACACACACACACACACACTCCTCCTTAGAATCTCCCTTCAACTATAGACTTGATGGGTTAGACCCTTGGAAACAAAAGAGTTATCAGGTCAGCAGAATTAGATTCAGGGAATCAGTTAGGCACATGACTATACTTTAAAAATTCAGGCCATGGCTTAAAGGGTTGCTGTTCGGGAAATATCACCCAAGCAGGTGATATAGCTATACCAAGAGGTTCTTAATATACTGCTTGAGAACTGCGGCACTCAGCAATTCTTGTCCCTTGCCTTAGAGACAGGACCAATTGAAATAGTGTACTTTGGCTCTTATTAAAATTTTATTTCCGTGTCAAGCTTCCCAAGCAGAGCTCCCCAAATTTAAACAATTCCTACTATTGCCGGGGCTCTTTTATTGATTGGACAGAAAGGAACAATTAACCTGAACACACAAGATAACATGGTCCAATAATGAAGCCAGAAAAGACAATAGGGATGGTCAGGAAAATATGAAGTTAATAAGGTATGAATAGCAAGAGTACATATGAAGGTATGTGCTAATATCATTAGAAGTTGAATTTGGAACCTCTACAAGAGGCGATAAATTCTCTCCAAAACAAGTTAACCTGTCCAAAATCATTTTGTCTAAACCAATTTATGTGAAACCAATTCACCTAAAACCAATTTACTTAAAGCCAATTGGTCTGATGAGCAAATCTAGTAACCCTATTAGCCATTTTTTGAATCACTGTTGTTTTGCTTTATTCTTATTTGGATTTATTTAGGATTTTTTAAAAATATATAAAGCGAAAAATGAGGAGGAGGCAAATATAAAATCCAGTTTACAAACCTGGGAAATACAGAGAATGACAGATATAGTAAATTAAATTATGGAGGAGGGTCAAATAATATGAGGGAGTATAATGACCTTAGTTTTGCATATGATGACCTTCAAAGTGCTGTTGGAGCATACAGGTAGAAATATTGTATAGGTAATTAGTGATGTCTGGACCAGGAGTTCAGAAGAGAGACGAATGTTGGGACTATAGATATAGGAGTCAGTCTGTGTGAAAATACACAGAAGATAAAAGTAATCAGGTGGGAACCTAGATGTAAATTGGATTGATTTTTTATCATTATTTCATAGCAATAATCATACATGTGAAATACGTTGAAAAGAGTTTAGAATATATGGCATTATACAGAGCATTAAACTTTTTTAGTCTAAAGGTTGATGGCTACTTACTTTAGTGTGTGTGTGTGTGTGTGTATGTGTGTGTGTGTGGCTTTGGGTCTGGGTGTGTGTTCCACTAATTACTAAACACTACTTACAATTATCCTGGACACCCGAGGAGAAGAAAATCTATGTATTTGTGGGAGAGAACTTCCTACAGAGCTGAGTCCAAGTTGAGATTTCCAGTCAGAGAGCCACAGAAAGACAATCCTTTTATTTGGGCCAGAAATCAAGCCACAAGTTGGATGTTTTCCCATTATACTTCCGCAAGGGAAGAGACACCTGTGGTTGCTTAAGGTCAATTTCAACCAGTTAGTCAGACAATTCAACTAGGTGCAAAACATATTTTCAAATAGATTACCTTTGCTCATGGTTCATCTCTTCAATCACTTTACTAACCAGATTATCAACCACATGCTTTAAAATGTAAAAATAAAGCTATCAGTAGTGAGTTTAGGTAAGCAGAATGTAACAAAGGTCTTCAGAGATAGAAAAAAAAATCTCTGAAATCTAGTCCAATTCTCTCATTTTACAAAAAAGAAACTGAAGTTTAGAAAAATAAAATAAAACCCTTTGACCTTTTCTCAAAGAGTTAACAGCAATGCAAGGAAAAGGCCAGGTTTCTAAATTCCCAGACTATTGTTCTTTTCATTACAATGCAATCTCTTCTATAGAAAGAAGTCTTTCTATATATAAAAGAAAATAAATATTTTCTCCAAAATTCAGAGGTAGGAAATAGATAGATTCAGTCAATACACATACTTTTTTTTTCTTTGTAGCTAAGTATATTGGTTTGCCATCTTGCTTTATAGCCCTTGATCATGACAATCAGCAAACACAAAGCTTTTAAAAGATACTTCTGAAATCTACATTGAGACAAATTTTGAAAGGAGATCTTTAGGTCTTATTTATATAAGCTCTCAAATATTTATTCCTAGGTTTACTTCTGGGTTTGGTTGTCCAAGTAGGTTAATGTCTAATTTGTTCACTTTTTATTCACATATTTCAATATTTTTGATTACTCAAATTGTATTTAGCTGCCTTATCCCATCACCAATAGTAAACTTCTACCCAAGTCTAACAAATGCCCATAATGCATGCTACAATGTTAAATACTCCATAGGGATGATTACAAATTATTGTTAATAATTATTTCATGTAACCTAGTGTTTCTTTTAATATACAACTTTACAAAATGTTGACATCTATACAAACATGAGACTTAGTGACACAATATCCAAATTCTTCACACGTATAAGAACATTGAAAATTTCATTGTGTTTTGCCTTCTTTTTTTAAGTTTAATTTCTATTTGTTTTCAAATGGAAACAGTCTAATAATCAGGCCTTACTCAAAAGAATTTTTAAAAATTGCTTTGTAATTTAAATTTCATTGACACATATGTTTGTATTTATAACTGAAAAATTAACTTAACTTTAGATTTCTCCAGGGAGGGACAAAAAGCTTAGCTCCTTGAGAGAAAAGAAACCAAGTTGCTAAATGATTATAAGAAGCAGTCAAAGTAATTAATCTCTTTAAAATTGTATTAAATTGTTTGGGATTTTATATTTTTAATTAGTTAACTTATTTACACAATGGTAATGTCATATTATTATTGAAATGAGGTTTCTTCTTTCCTGGAATGTATAGACTAGAAAAAAATGTAGTCAAAATCAATAACTACTCTCATTCTTTTTTTTGTTTTAAATTTACTTTCAATATTCTTGTGTTGCTGTTACATGGAGAATTACAGCTCTCTTTTCTCTCATTTCTGTTAGAATACTAAACATTAATTGAACTTTAACCCTTTAATTTGCTCCGTTTTTCTTTTCCTTGAAGACTTATTCAACATTCTACTCACAATTATTTTTTTCTGAGAAGAGAACTGATGCAGGCCTCACCTACTGTTCTAAACACTAATTAAATTCTAATAAAAATTGCCAAGATATTGTTTGGGAGAAAACAACATTACTTAAACTTGTTTAATCATTATATGAATTTCAGAGTAGAATCAGGTCTTTAGTTTTGGAAAATATCTAATTTCACTATAATCACTTCTGAAATATCATAGTTAACACATGCCTGAATTCTCTCTGTCTCTGTCTCTGTCTGTCCCTGTCTCTGTCTCTGTCTCTCTGTCTCTGTCTCTGTCTCTCTCTGTCTCTGTCTCTCTCTCTCTCTCTCTCACACACACACACATACACACACACACCCCTCCCTAAAGATAATAGCATTTCAAGTTTTGCAAAGAACTTTACAACTATTTTTCTCTGAACCTTACAAAAACAAATATTAGTATCCCTGTTCTACAGAGGAGGAAACTCAGGCAAATAGTGTTTAAATGACTTGCCTAGGATCACAAGCTAGTTGCTGACTGAGAACATATTTGAACTCAGATCTTCCTGACTAGGTCCAGCATTCTATCCACTGTGTCACTTAATTGAGTCAAGAAAATATAAATAAATGATCCATATAGAATTAAAAGACAAAGAGGCAGAGATGTGGTTAAAAAGACAGAGAGGACTGACTATACACACATACACAGACACAGAAAACTTCTATTCATACACATCTATATAGAGATATGTGTGCTATAAAATCATCTTTAAATAGATAGCTTCAGTATCTGTATATGTCTATAAACATATACATTTAATGTTTATATTTGCTTATATATTGTTTTCTATCTATGAATGGAGATTGAATTGCACACATACATACATAATCTTTATATCAAAATGGTACATAGAGGTGAGTATATACACTAATACATACATATCCTTATCCTACAAAGAGATCTAGAGGATGGCTGCCAGCATGTTGGGGAGGGGACCCTCATTAGGATTTATGGGAAGATAAGAACAAGAATCAAATAGCATGAAAGTACATAGATGAAAAGGATCAGCTCTTCTAGAGAAGTTAATAACATGGATGATCTCAGAGATCCACTGAAGTGGATCTATAAACTAGAAGTGCCAAAATTTAATTTTATATTGAGAACAAACAACGGTGATGGACCTAAATATAATTAATCTATTTTACAGAGAAATTGAACTTGGCTTGGGATTAACTACTGTATTATGCCTGAAGCTTTAAAATACATCTAATTAAGATACAAAGTTTCCATGTCCTCTCCACCATGCACAATTAAATATACACACACACACACACACACACACACACACACACACATGCAAATGTATGTGTATATGTTTTTCCCACTAAACTCCTCTGATACTTTATCGTAGCACAGCAGGGAACATGACTGTTTTACCCCTTCCAAACTCTGGAAGATTTCTCTATTCTGGAAAAGCACCAGATCTGGATTTAGTAATGTCTATCATTTGAGAATCCACCTCACTCATTTCAGAGAGTTTAAACACCAAAGAAGTTGCCCCAGTGATTAATTTTGAGGCTGCCATAGCAACTCTCCATCCCTTAGTAGAACTGCTGAGAATTCTTTGTGTTCATGGGATGTTCTAGTGAGTAAAATGATGCAAGTCTATTCTACATCTAACTTTGGGAGGATAAGGCAATTTGACTTTTGACAAAATAGTCCCAGATACTAGCAGGGGCCCTATAAAGGCAATTCACTCAAACTATTTATTGCCTATATACATCAGTTAGATTCCCTACTGAGCAAGTGGAGGGTGATAGATTCTTATTTCAGTAGCCTCTAAGCAAAAGAGACCACCTGCTAGTCATACAAAGACTGACAAGACAATGGTTTAGAAAATGACATTTCTAGGGAAGAAGACTATTTACAGGAAAACAACAAGATCAAAAAGGGGGAAAGACTAAATCCAGAAGCAGCACTTTTTTGAGCCTGGAATTTCAAACATCTAGACTATAGACATCCCACAGAAGTAGAGTAACCATTAGGTAGCCTGGACCCTAAACAAGGTCAAATTTAGCGTTGAGTCTATGGTTCTGTGGAGGACTATGACCATATCATAGTTCATGTATAAAGACAGATAGGTCAACAGATTACAGAGAGGGAGGTCTATTTGACCAGTGATCACACTAACATGACATTGTGGGAAAAATTGGAAAGCAAGTTACCCATGTAGTGAAATGCCAATACTAATGTTTCCCCATGTGGTCTGTGTCCTTTGTGTAATTGCCTAAGTGCATTGATTCATGTGTTAATTACTTCATGGTTTTAATTTACTTCTGCTTTATTATTTATGATCATTTTTATTTGTTTTTGTGCTAGTATCTTATATACATTGTAGATACATTAACCCATTAAAAGCACAGTTTCATTACTGTTTATTTGCACATATACTGGTATTCCTGCATGTTTTATTTTTCTCTAAATCAATTGATATTATTACTGCTTTAATTTTGCTTTACTGTTATACATTTTTCTTTGTGTTCTTTGCAATATGTGCATGTGATATGTTCTATATGTAATTTGAACCAGTAATTTATGAAGCAATGCTTTATACAGTACTATGTCTACTGCATGTATGCTTCATAAGAATGGTGCTTTCAAATGATATTTCATTGAGATATTAAATTAATCATCTTGATTCTTTTAAGTGTTGATATTATTTCTATGTGTATAATTCCAGGTTTCAAATATACTCTGACTAACCTTCAAAGGCAATATGAAATTTTTGACTCATCATGGAAGGGTAGAAATTGGCATTTGTGCGCAAATATAAGGTTCCCAGAGGTAGTAACACAGAGGATGCAGTTTTGGACCTGGAATGTAGAAGACTTGAATTCAAATCCAGCCTCAGACACTAGCTGTATAATCCTGGATACTTCACTCCATTTGCCACAATTTCTTCAATTGTAAAATAGGAATAAAAGATCACCTACCTCCCAGGATTATTTTGTAGATGAAATGAGATCATTGTAAAGCACTTAGCCCTGGCACATAGTAAGCACTATATAGATGTTTATCCCCTTGCCAGGGCCCTAATTATTGTTATCAGCAGTTACAGTCATTCTCCCTTAATGATAGAAAAAAGAGAAGGTTAAAAAAATCTCACACAAAGTGAAAAGTTCCTGGAGTGGCAACCCATGACTGTTGTCACTATTACCAGGAAAGGGGAGACACATAGATTTCTTAAACTGCAGAATTCTGGGTTTATCAAATTTTCAAGCCATTAGGCATTAATAGAGGGGGAGGGTAGACACTCCAGGTTATCCCTAAAAAGGGGCAAACTAGCTGAGATTGGAAGCAGAGTTGGTCAAAGCTCCCATACTGATCAGTGGTCGGATCAGACCAGTGATTAATCCTTCTGCTTCCAACTTGGATGAAACAGAGAGACAAAGAAAGAAAGGAAGGAAGGAAGAAAGAAAGAAAGAAAGAAAGAAAGAAAGGAAAGAAGGAAGAAAGAAAGAAAGAAAGAAAGAAAGAAAGAAAGAAAGAAAGGAAGAAAGAAAGAAAGAAAGAAAGACCAAAGGAGGAAGGAAGGAAAGAGGGAAGGAAGGAAGGAAAAGGAAGGAGGGAAGAAAGGACATAAAAGATGAAAAGTGAACATGTGTCTAAGAAGTCAAATCATTGATGGTCCTGCCATATTCCTGTTGCCACATTTGAGGGCTCAGCTTTATAAAAGTCGTGTGCAAAAATGCAACTATCTTTCACAGAAAAAACAATGTTAGTGATGCTTCCCCTTTCCCCTCTTTGTTGCCGTTTAGGGATAAGGTGTGTGTGTGTGTGTGTGTGTGTGTGTGTGTGTGTGTGTGTGTGTACACACACATATATGTGTATATACATATATATATATATTCTAAGATTTGTTTCTCTTTCTTTTAAATTTTATATTGCATGACGTTCTTCCCTGAATCTCTGCAAGTCAATAATAAGGTACATTTGGGGCTAACCCACAGTTTTAACAGTATGTGTGCATTTTGTTTGCTCAAAGGCAATTGAAGAGGAAGTTAAAGTCAACTACACAGAGAGCCTGAAGGAAGCTCTCTTCTAAATCACTTAAGGGTTTCCCTGGCTGGGGGAATTGAAATAAACCAAAGAAATCTTACTCATAAATGATATTATATCTCTCCCAAAGAAAAAAAAAAGATTAATCCTTGTGAACTCAGAACATCATGTATTCCCCTGGGCAAATAATGAGCTGAGTAGTAGGTAATAGGGGGAAAGGAGATTTAGTAAGTAAAGAACTATAAATCTCTTTATTACTCTATTTCTTGGGGAAGGTTTCAGGGGCATCCACCCTTGATGGATATGGGGAAGTCTAAAAGACTAAGGGAAAATAGGAAACCTGACTGGAGAAGATAGAAATGAATAGCTTCCATCAGGCCAGGGTAGGGGCCATCCAAGAGGGAGTAGATAATGTTCCTTTTCTACAAAACAATTTAAATTCCCATCTGCTGTTTCAACCAATTAATGTTTTGTTTATGTTATAAATTATTTAAACAGGTCAGGTTGAACACTCTTAGTGTTTTCTCATCTTTATTCCTTTTAATGTGATATTAATGTTAACCATAGTTATCTGACTATATATATATATATATATATATATATATATATATATCTGACTATATGCAGAATAGTGGGCTCTGCAGACTGACTCCCACATTAGAGACAAATTATTTCCTTTATATATAAATTCACTCTTTAATTTCTGTGTGTGTTTGTGTGTATGTGCACATATACTGTTATATAGAACCTTTTGACTCTCTGCTTGTAAAAATTACTAGTCATAAACAAGTATAAATCTTCTACATGGTCTATAACTATCTAAATCATATTAACCCAAAAGTACACATAAGTGAAGCTGGAAGAAGGGTAAGAAATAGATTTGCCAAGATTGTTCCCCATTTCTGGAATGTACTTCCACCTTTCAACTAATTTATAGGTTCCTAAAGAGGTTGGTACCACCCCCATGGGGGGCACTAGAATAATCCAAGGGGGTGGTAGTAACCTAGGGTGTAACTGAAGGAGCATTGCATAAAAATAAGGGGGGCAGGGAAGCATAAGGAAAGAAGAGAAGAAAATTTTGAAAAATTGTTCACACATATTTCATCTGTTGTGTATCAGAGTAAAAGTTGTTGTGATTACATTATTTTCCAAAATAAACACACAAAATGGAAGTTATAACCAATCAGTGGTCAAGTGGGCTGACAGGTCTTAACAAGCAAGTTGGCAGGTGAGCATGTCATGCATTTTCAGGAAGTCCAGAATACATCAGCAGGAACATATGTGTGTAATGAATTGTTTGCAACATGATACTATACTGTTACATGATGCAATGTTGTGTCTTCAAAATTTTAATGCAGGAAAAGAACCACAAGTTTTACAATAAATTATTAAATTTAAGATGCCTCATTTTTAAAAGAATATTTAAATGATGCAAATTTCAAAGAAAATTGTTAAAAAAAATTAAAGAAAGTAGATTTCCAGGGGAATACTAAGTAATTTCTTTAAAAGGGGGTGGTAGGCCAAATAAGTTTGGGAACTTAACATCTAACTCAAAAAATCCTTAGTTTCCTCACAAGATTTAAATTATGTCCCACTAGAGAACAATATTAATCTCTGGAGCTGTAAAAGATGTTCCCAGCCCTGGAATGTACTTTGTAGCTAGTTTGAACAAATTTCTCTGGGTATCTATTGCTTCCTCCCCCAGAAGAATATAAGATACTTGAGGGACTTACCCCCTTGTGGGGTGACTGACATATAGGGAACATTTAATAATGTTTATTGAAAGAATTAATAATTTTTTTAAATGGAAACATTTTCTAGTGTTTTAGGGAGATCCATTCTTCTCAACGGCAGCTAAATGACAGTGAAAAGAATGCTAGGCCTAGGGTCAGGAAGATTCCTCTTCAAGAGTTCAAATCTGGCCTTAGATACTAGCTGTGTGACTCAGGGCAAGTAATTTAACAATGTTTACCTCTATTTCCTCCTGTGTAAAATTATCTGGAGAAGAAAATGGCAAACCATTCCAGTATCTTTGCCAAGAAAACCTCAAATGGAGTCACAAAAAGACACAATTGAAACAAATGAACAACAACATTCTTGTCAACAGTAACAATAGTAGAATTCTCACATTTGAACTTCTTAACATCAGTGTGTAATCAGCTCTCTAGGAAGTGACAGTGGACCTTGAACCTGACCAAGTACATAGAGAATAAATCAGTGGCATAGGTGACAATTTAAATAATGCTCTTAGGGAGTAATTTTCAGGGTATCTCAAAAATGGGATGATTACAAAAGACTTCTTGTTGCAGGACAGCACTTAATACAAGATGTACTTTGTTTTGCCTGTCAAATGCTTATTTGTAACTATCAAAAATAAATGCAGCAGAATCTCATGTTATCTGAATATTATAATCAATTGTGTGATAATGAAAATATGTGTTTTTTAAAAACTGCAAAATAATTTTTCATATTTTCATCAAGGATACCCTCAATATGTGGATACTTGATTTTCATCAAGATTTTATAAAATTAAGTAAATAGAACTTTGGGCCAATTTTTATTGATGCCTTCTCAACAGCATTTTCTAGTAATATCGGAGGATTTTCCCCCCTATTCCTTTGGCAATATCCCATCCTTGAGAGATATTTTATAAAATGATATTCTAGCACCTCCAGGGTAGTGTAACATTTCCAGGGTAGTGTAACATTCATGATGAATTTCCTCAGAATGTACTTTTTGATGATGACACATTCTTCTTGATCTAATCTTCTTCTTCTTTCTTTTTAATTAGTTTATTTATTTATTTTTAGTTTTCAACATTCACATCCACAAGATTTCAGGTTCCAAATTTCCTCCCCATCTCTCCCCTTCCCCCAACCCCAATATGGCATGCATTTTGATTACTCTTTTCCCCACTCTGCCCTCACTCCTATTGCCTTTCTCCCCTTATCCCCTTCCCCCTTACTTTCTTGTAGGGCAAGATAGATTTCTATATCCCATTGCCTATATATCTTATTTCCCATTTGCATGTAAAAACAATTTTTATCATTTGTTTTTAAAACTTTTAGTTCCAAATTCTCTTCCTTCTTCCCTCTCTATCCACCCTCATTGAGAAAGCAAGCAATTCAATATAGGTTCTACATGTTTAATTATGCAAAACACTTCCATAATAATCATGTTGTGAAAGACTAACTATATTTCCCTCCATCCTATCTCATCCCCCCATTCACTCTATTTTCTTCTTTGACCCTGTACCTCTTCAAAAGTGTTTGCTTCTGACTACACTCTCACCCAATCTGCCCTCCCTTCTCTCACCCTCCCACCTCCTTATCCCTTTCCCCCTTCTTTCCTGTAGGGTAAGATATCCAATTAAGTGTGTATGTTATTCCCTCCTTAAGTCAATTTCCATGAGACTAAGGTTTACTCATTCCTTCTCACCTCCTCCCACTTTCCCTCCATTGTGAAACCTTTTCCTTGCCTCTTTTAAGAGAATTTTCTCCATTCTATCTCTCCATTTCTCCTTCTCCCAATACATTCCTCTCTCAACCCTTAATTTTGTTTTTAGATATCATCCCTTCATGTTCAACTCACCCTGTGCCCTTTATCTATCTATCCATCTATCTATCTCTCTATCTATCTCTCTATCTATCTATCTATCTATCTATCTATCTATCTATCTATATTCCCTCCAACTACCCTAATACTGTAAAAGGTCTTTTGAGTTATAGATAACATCTTTCCATGTAGGGATGTAAACAGTTCAACTTTAATAAATCCCTTATGATTTCTCTTTCCTGAGTCTAATATTTGAAAGTCAAATTTTCTATTCAGTTCTGGTCTTTTTATCAAGAATGCTTAAAAGTCCTCTAGTTCATTGAACATCCATTTTTCCCCTGAAGTATTGCACTCATTGGTGGGTAGGTGATTCTTGATTTTAATCCTCACTCCTCTGACCTCTGGAATATCACATTCCAAGCACTTTGATCCCTTAATGTAGAAGCTGCTAGATCTTGTGTTATCCTGATTGTATTTCCACAATACTAGGATTGCTTCTTTTTGCTTGCAATATTTTTTCCTTGACCTGGGAACTCTGGAATTTGACTACAATATTCCTAGGAGTATTCCTTTTGGGATTTCTTTTAACAGTGAAACAGCAGATTCTTTCAATTTCTATTTTACCCTCTGGTTCTAGAATATCAGGGCAGTTTTCCTTGATAACTTCTTGAAAAATAATGTCTAGGCTCTTTTTTTCTGATGGCTTTCAGGTCCAATCATTTTTAAATTATGTCTTCTTGATCTATTTTCCTGGTCAGTGGTTTTTCCAATGAGATATTTCATATTATCTTCTTTTTTTCATTCTTTTGGCTCTGTTATATAATTTCTTGATTCCTCACAAAGCCATTAGCTTCCATTTGCTGCATTCTAATTTTGAGGGAATTATGTTCTTCAGTGAGCTTTTGGACATCCTTTTCCATTTGGCCAATGTTACTTTTTAAGGCATTCTTCTCTTCATTGACTTTTTTTTTTACCTCTTTTGCCATTTGGGTTAGTATATTTCTTAAGGTGTTATTTTCTTCAGTATTTTTGGGGTCTCCTTTAACAAGCTGTTGACTTGTTTTTCATGATTTTCTTGTATCACTCTCATTTCTCTTCCCATTTTTTCCTCTACTTCATATACCTGATTTTCAAAATAATTTTTGAGCTCTTCCATGGCCTGAGATCAATTCATATTTTTCTTAGAGCCTTTTGATGTAGGAGCTTTGCCTTTGTTGTCTTCTTCTGGTTCAATGTTTTGATCTTCTTTGTCACCCAAGTGAGAGTCTATAGTCTGAGGTTTTTTTGCACTGTTTGTTCATCTTCCCAGTGAAGTACTTGACTTTATAACTCTTTTTCAAGGTAGGACTCTGCTTCTACTGGGGGTGAAGGTGGGAGTGGGTCCCAAGCTTTAGGAATTTTGTATTAGCCACTCAATCCCCCATCATCTTTGAACCCAGAGCTCCAAAAGCAGCCACCACTGCTGCTGCTACCTACACCACCCTGAGGCTAGAGCCTGACCCAGCCGGACCAAGCTTTTTCACCCAGATCCCACAGAGTTTTCCACTGACCTTCTCTGCTTTCCTTTTCATTTGTGGATTGAAAAGTCTAGAAACTATCACAGTTGCCAGTGATTCAGCCCTTGAGGCCTGCTCTGGCCCTGTATGTACTGGCACAGTCCATGATGGACCATGTTCCACTCCCAGTCCAATGCAACAGGCTCTTCCTGTCAGCCTTCTAGGCTGTCTTAGGCTGAAAATGTATTTCACTGTGTCATTTTATGGGTTCTGTAGGTCTATAATTTGTTTAGAGTCATTTTTACAGGTATTTTGAGGGGTTTGGGGGAGAGCTCAAGTAAGTCCCTGCTTTTACTCCACCATCTTGGCTCTGCCCCTCCCTAATCTTCTTAAATGCCATTTGTGTGTCCTCATATAAAACTGAGGTGTGAGAGTCCAAATGTGATGATTCTCTTATCAATGACAATAATATTGATCATTATAGAAATGCTTAAAGACAGTTTAAATTTTCATCTGTTTGTTGTCCTTCTGCCAGTTACATCAATGGATGCTTTTGGAATGCTGTTTCTTCATTGGATCTCACCCAAGGTTGTGAAGAATTGTTCTCTTTTTCACTGCTTTTCAATTTTTTTGAAATGATATTGCTGCCAATCTTCTAGCATCACTCTCCACAACTGTTGCTGTTGTTGGATTTAAACCAAGACTTATATAACATTCTAATGTTGCCAAAGATTATACTATATCTCATTGTCTGCATAGTGATTTGTCAAAGTGGAAAGAATGATGGGCTTGGAGTCAATAAGACCTGAATTCAAATCCAACCTCAGACATTCATTAGCTGTGTGACCTGGGCAAGTGACTTAAACCTGTTTGCCTCAGCTTCTTCATCTGTAAAATGACCTGGAGAGGAAAGTGGCAAGCCATTCTAGTATCTTTGCCAAGAAAACCTTAGTTTGCTGTTCTTCATTCTTGAAGAGGACTGATGATGTCAGTAAGGTGATGTCTTGACTTGTAAGTGAATTGAATTTAAGTGAGGCAAAACTGTAGAAAGTCATCTGTCTCACTCTCTCCTCCAGACTCATCTGAGTCTAGTGGCAAGAGATAGTTATGGACCACTGGAAATGGCCCATGATGAAGTGGAAGACCTTGGCCTTTTTAAGTTATGGGCTTTCCCAGGTCTCAATTTGCTTGGGACAAAACTCATTCAGTATCTAAAGGCTAGGTAAGAATTGCAATAAAAGATTTTTTGCCTTCACAAAAAATATCAGTCAGGAAGGGGAAGATCTCCAGAGTTTCTAGCCTAGTGAGAAACAACTGGGATTTACATTCACTCTGAGTCATCAAAATACAAGCAATGAGCAACTGAGGCTTGGGTTGGGGCCTATTATTGGACAATTAGTGAAAGTCAGAATGATTTGGGTTTAAAGGCACAGTCATGCAGCTCCATTTGAATTCTGATGGGCTTCATTTTCTCATGTAGTTTCTATTCAAGAAAACCCCAAAAGGGGTCTTTAAGAATTGACACAACTGAAAGAACTGAACAACAACAAAATCCCAATGTTGCCTTTAACTATCCTGTATCTTTTTACCACTTGGCCAACTGTTCAAATGATGGCTTGGACAGTTTCTGGGGTCTTTTTGCTTTCTTATTCTGATGTCTATATTATATGAATTAAACTTACAGAGGAAATGGTGATAATCAATGTCAATATCATCTTTTTTCCATTTCTCATACATTGCATTAATGGTTTATTTGAACAGGTCATTTTGAAGCTAAGGGAATTCATCAATGTGCTTTCTTCTTATCTTAGATTGTAGGTTCTCTGAGGGTAGAAGCCATTTTATTTTTATTCCTAACATCTAGTATATAATTTGACACATAGTTGATATTAAATCAATACTAGTTTATTGTTTGATTCTAATTTGTTCTTGATTTTGACTTTGTTTGAACTATTCAACATTCTGATGACATACAAATTCTACATTCTCATTTTATACAACTTCTTCATCCATCACAAATTATTCACTCTCTTTAATCAGCTTCATTTATTTTAATAATACTGTTTGATGCTTACTATTGTATAGCACCTTCCAATTATCATAGTAGAGAAAATATTCATGTTATATAGGTATATGGCTTTTTGGGCAGAGTGGATCCTTTTCGATCCTTTCATTTGTGAAGTCCAAGATTTATTTTCCAACATTATTTTCAATAGCCTCCCATGTGCCCATTTTTATTGAAGTCAACAACTCTCAGAGTATATATTGAGTTATTGGCAAGAACTTTTCACATTTCAAGTAATTTATCTATTTTTGTATTGCCTGCAACTGATATTAGTTTAAGTTAACAATTATGTTCAGCGATGTCTCTTTACTTATATTCATTTTGTATACTGCATGACAAGATAACTAAATGCCTTAGAATCATGCTTCTTATTTCTTTTGGCCATTGGACAAAACTAACTCCATAAATTCTGTCTCTCTCTTTCTATGGAGAACCCATCAATCACCCTTACATTTAGGCAAAAATCTCGTTCATTTTTCTTTTACACTGATCACAATAGCATCAGTATTAAAAGTTTTTTTCAATAAAAAGTCAATTATGTGATTGCATTAAGTATATTTTAAAATAACATTTAAATAGTTACATTGACCCTAATAGTTTAAAGATGGTTTCTTAGCACTCTTTTCTCCTTTTCTACTACTCTAACCACATTACTACAGAATCATATGGGACCCTACAGGATTGAGTACCATTAAAAATTTCCTATGTTGCATGGGTTGTCATAACCAAATAATGCATCTTCTAATCATTATCATACTGGCTATGAGCCAGTGAGCAGACCTGATTTGTTGCCAAGATTATACTCAAAATCTTTCTAACTTGATAGAATATCACAGACATTATGATGATAGTCTTGAGAACCCAGATGACTTCCCTGAAACAATTGTGGAAGGACAGGATAGACATGCATTTAAAAATAGAAATATTTATATATACATCATGTTTATTTGATCTACATGAGATATTTTGCCTATTTTAAATACCAAGTCATATTTTTTTTTCTTTTGGAACTAAATCAAGATCAAAATAGCCATTTAATTTGCACATGTCAATCAAAGATCTCTCACAACAATTCCTCAGTCTATACAGGAGTCCTTGATCCAAACATTGGGGGGGGGGGGAACTACTGTGGCAATTATATTTCAATGGGTCTATAGTTGTTTGATTCACCAAAAAAAAATTTGAATCCTTTAAACAAAATGCATCCTTAAAGGCTCTTTTCAAATAAGGCATCTCCCTTCCATTTCTTAAGATGGTAGTATGACAGATGCAAGGAAGAAGATAACTTTGTTCCACAGTCCGTTGAGTTTCATCTTCAAACAATGCATAAAACAGAAACATATGTTCACCAAAGATGTTTGTCAATTCCATGGAGTATACACTAATGAGTTTCTTTGGTGAATATAAGCTGCACACAATACAAATGTGAGAGTGATTCCCCAGTGATGGATAGGTTGTCTTGATATGGTTGCTGTATCACTGAACTACTTGCATTGATCCCCATAACATTATATGGCCCCCTTAAATTTTCATTTAACTAAATGAGATAAGCATATCCATAAACACTGCAGGAAAATGAAGAATCCAGATGGTCCAAACTATGACAATTAGTACAATAGGGAGCCCATTGTGTTGCTATCAATAGATACATCTTGGAAGAGCACTCCTAATGGATAAGAACCTGGTCAAGAATTAAGTAGGAAGACATCACAAGAAAGGTACAGGACTAACATTGACCTCCAATTGCTCCCTTCTTCAGAATCTCTTCTTTTTCCTACCCATAGTCTGCTGCATGCCTACCAATGAGGGGAACATTAAAGTGGCAGAAGAATAAAAACTGCAGTTGAACCAGAGGTCTATAACACAAAATGTGATTGATACAGTCATGAAGGCATTAGTGATAATATACATAAAATTATTTAGAATTTGTAAAAAAGAAAAGGAAATAAGCTGGGTATGTGGAGCAGAGGTATTAAACACATGCCCTGCATGGGGCCCACAATACTTCCAAGTGCTGCCTGGACCAGAGGAAAATGTAATTCCTGTATGATTTTCAGGTGTAAATTTTTAATAAATAAATTTTAAATAAATGTGTGTGCATATATGTATAAACGTGTTTTTTTCTAAGTCAGTATACAGCCCTCAGGAATCCTTATGTATAGTTTTGAGTTTATGTTTCTATTTGAGTTTAACTCTACTGATATAGAGAGTAAGGGTTAACAGATGGAAAACCCAAATGCTATACTAACATTTATGAAATACTAAAGTAAACAGAGGAAGTCCCCTAATACATTGGGTAAATAAATTGTAAAAAGATAGAAATAACTGAGGATGAAAAGTTTTGGATACATTGTAATCCACACCGGTGGAGAACTGTCTACACCAGGGAGATCATGGATCCAATAAAATATACATATATATTTATTTGTATAGTGATAAGGATACATACTCTAAAAGTTGCCTATTACTTTTCCTTGTAGTCATTTAGAGAGTAGCTCTTTAACAGCACAGAGGTGACAAGAACCAGCTCACACTATTTCAAATTCATGTAAAAAGTATATATTGTGGGGCGGCCAGGTAGCATAGCGAGTAAGAGCACTGGCTCCAGTGTCGGGATGACCTGGGATCGAATCCAGGCTCAGACACTTAGCACCCACCCAGAAACACCTGGCCATGTAACCTTGAGCAAGTTACTTAACCCCAATTGCTTAGGGGCGGCCAGATGGCTCAGTGAGTGAGCACCCGCTCCAGTGTCGGGATGACCTGTATCAAATCCGGGCTCAGATACTCAGCACCACAGCCAGAAAGAACTGGCCGTGTAACCTTGAGCAAGTTACTTAACCCCGATTGCTTAAAAAAAAAAAGTATATATTGTAGCAAACACATTCAGTTTATATGTAACAATATTAATTTAGTTACATATTTACACATATACATATATGTACAAATATATTTATGCTCACATACATATCTGTATGTATATATGTGTACATATAAACATAGACACATATGCATAACAGTATATATTACATACGTATATGCATGCATATATACATTACTACATATACATAAATATATACACATTATACACACACACACATACACACAGATTGAAAGAAATGTGGTAGGGCCTATTTCTATGACTATCCTTACTGAAGTGAAATCATTTACTAGAAGATCATTGCTATAGATAAGCTTTAGGTGACTTGGACCATATATACTTCTAACATGTGCTTGAAATATTGTTACTGGTTCTTGCTCCTTGAGTTTTTTCAAGTAAATGGTCACACTCTGACTACAAAACAAGGTTCTAGGTTGCTTTCAAAATGTGTTTCTCAGGTCTGAGGGGACAACGAGACTATTAATTCACTATTGTATTAGTTGACACAATAGGAACTGTATTTCTTTGTTTGAACTTTTTGGAACTATAGGCTATGAAACTGCTTTGTAGTCTTCAAAAGCTATTGAGTTTCTTGAGGTCTTCTCATTTGTAGTTTGAGAGATGAGTCTATGGGGCAGCCAGGTAGCACAGCGAGTAAGAGCACCAGCTCCACTGTCAGAATGACCTGGAGATCAAATCCCGGGCTCAGATACTCAGCACCACGCCCAGAAACAACTGGCCGTGTAACCTTGAGCAAGTTACTTAACCCTGATTGCTTTAAAAAAATTAAAAAAAAAAGAAAGATGAGTCTAGTTACCTGTAAAATTTTTATAAGGGTAGCTATGAAAAATTCCATAAAGCTTTAGGTTCTATCACATTAACAAAAAAGGTCTAAAATAACTATACAGTCAATCTAACTTCAATATAGATAAAATAAAATGTAAAAACACATTTCATGGCAATAGAATCCTTAAAGTTTGAGATAGTATAGTATTTTTCAGTGATTTTTTTAAAAAGTTGCAAAAATCTGTCAAAAGGCATTTATTAAGTCCCTACTATGTGCCAGTCACTTTTCTAAGTACTGGGAATACAAAAAGTCCTGCCTTCAAAGGGCTCACAATATATAGTCCATTCAATTCAACAAATACTTATTTAAATACCTACTGTGTGCAAGTACTATGCCTATAATGATTCATTTAGTAAACAGTCATTAAGAGTATACTACTATATGCTGGATATTGTGCTAGGCACTAAATAAATATAAGGATAAAAAATAAATGAAGCTAGCCCTCCAAGAAGGCATTTTCCATAGGACCTATTTAATATGGGCTATGGAAACCTGAGTCTTAACTCTAAATAGACTGTCTCAGTTTTGGGCTTAAAAATATTCTTCTGCCTCATTCTTCCTGGTTTGTGTAATACAGGTGTTTACCCAGTTAAAACTTAGTGTATAATATATCTGTTGCAACTAGAGAAGTTTTAATGTTTATTCTTCATTGGTCAGGTTGCAGTGCTTGAATCCCATTGGTCCATTCTTTGACTAATGTAGAATTTATGTTGGTTAATGTGCCTTGAAACTGCATAAAATCTCCACAACCTTGATTATTTTTTGGATAATCTTAGAGAGAGTAGTAGGTCTAGAACTATTCTTGACGATTGGCTGGTAAAAGTTCTAATGTCAATAAATTCCTTAATATTAGGGAATCCCAGGACCCTAGAAGATGCTATGGTAGATGTAGTACATATTCTTTTTCCTATAACCTTCACCTGAAAGACAGTGTGTGTTGTGGAGTTAGTCAGTCTTGGAGTTCAGAAGACCTGGGGGTAATGTCTACTACTGTGTCACACTGGACTGCAACATGCTTCATTGAAAGAAGAACTAACTCTGAGGGGCGGCTAGGTGGCACAGTGAATAGAGCATGGGTCCTGGAGTCAGGAGGACTTGAGTTCAAATCTGGCCTCAAATACTCAACACTTACTAGCTGTGTGACCTTGGGCAACTCACTTAACCCCAACTTCCCTGTGTTACCCCTCCAAAAAAGCAAAAAAGTTAAAAAAAAGGCATTTGGGGTGGCTAGGTGGTTGAGGGAATAGACCACTGGCACTGGAGTCAGGAGGATTTGAGTTCAAATCCAGCCTCAGACACTTAACACTTACTAGATATGTGACCTTGGACAAATCACTTAACCACAATTGCCCCTCCAAAAAAAAAGGAAAAAAAAATAAAAAAATAACTAACTCTGGATATGTAGAACATAAACTCTAGTGTTGCCTCTGATACTTACTATTTGTATAACTCTGAGCAAATCATTTAACCTCCCTGAGTTTCTTCTTCTATAAAATTATATGGTTGTGCTAGATTGCCTTTCAGTTCTCTTCTGGCTTGAGATCCATAATTTTATGGTCCTAATCACTTAACTACTTAGTGATCATGGCAACTCTTTTAGACTATAATGTGCAGAATGGCTGTAGATAAGCATTAATAGAGGGAATTTCTGTCCTGAATGTTCCCTGTGACAATGAAATTATAAGAACCACACACACACACACACACACACACACACACACACACACACACACACAAACTCATCCTAAATAATGCAATTGAATTGCTACTGATTTGGTGTGGAAATACACACCTTGGATCAATCCTACAGTTGCTGAATGGATTGTGAGTCAAGGATGACCAGATTCATAGAAATAGAAACACTGAAAATCTTCACTTTCAAGCATTTAATGTAGTCTCTCATAAACCCTCTTGGGAAATCAATTTTCATGGACTTGAATATTTGGAAGACTAAAAGAGTAATGAAAGGATTGGAAGACCACATAAAATGCAACAAGGTCCAACAAGGAAAGTAGAACAATTCCCATTCATAGAAATGTTACTAATAATTGCATTGGTGGAATATTCCATGGAGTTCAATAACATATCTGGGAAGGAAAATCCTCTAGGGATACTATGATTTTCATGGGTTTGTGATTCTTTGCAATTTATGACATTTAGGAAAGTGCCTATGGCAAACTCTTACTAGCCAATTCTAGTTGCTGCCTGCACACAACTCTTTAAAAGTGAAAATCATCCTGCAAGCTATGGGGTAAACATAAGGTGATCTGAATTGGGGCAATTCTAATAATACCATAGAAAGAACATCAGCACTGGATTCAGAGGCCCTATGCTCTAATTTGTTTCTGAACCTTACTTTCTATGTGACCCCATCACCTAACCTCCCTCGGCCTCAATTTCCACATCTGTAAAATGAGGAAATCAGACTAAATGGAATGGTCTCCAAGGTCTTTTCTGGCTCTAGTTTTAAACTCCATATCCATTCAATTTTGAAAAGAAAATGCTGATACGCTGTAGTGACATCAAAGTCTAGATCTCTAAATAAAGTTAGCAAAAACTTTCAGTTATTTTTTCCTTCTGAAGTTTTGCCAGTTTATTTATTTGTCAGAGTTGGAAGCAATGCTCCCATAATGAGTTCATCCACCCTCCACTTCCTTCTGAGTCCTAGAGCAGAAGAATCTGTATGATGACTGATGGTCATATCAGCCATAGTTAAAAAAGGAAATGGAAAGAGGGATGGAACAAAAAGAAGATGTAGGGAAAGTAGCACCTAAAGAAAATGAATGATGTGTCCTAGCATTCCTACAATTATTTTTGTTGAGTTCTTTCAGTCATATCCAACTCTTCATGACCCCATTTGGAGTTTTCTTGGCACAGATGCTGGAGTAGTTTGCCATTTCCTTCTCCGGCCCATTTTACAGATGAGGAAACTGAGGCAAACAGGGCGAAGTGACTTGCCCAGGGTCACACAGCAGGTATGCATCTGAGGTAAAATTTGAACTCAGAAAGAGGAGTCTTCTTGACTCCAGGCTCTATCCACTGCACCATAAAGCTTTCTCCCTATTACAATAGAATTATAGAGTTAGAATTGGAGAGATCTTAGAAGTGATCTAATCTAATAACCTCATTTTATAAATGAGAAAACCAAAGAAAAACCAAAGAAAACCAAAGAAGTCACTTACCCAGGGTCACAGAGGAAGCAAATAGTAAAGATAGAAATTGAAACCATGTCTCTGATTCCAAATCTAATGCTCATTCTCCTAACAACAAAAAATGTCAACTTTTTTGTTACTATTATTGTTATGTAGCACTTTAAAGTTTGCTAAGGGCTTTATAAATATTCTAATTTTATATAATAACAAACTGACAGATATTATTATTATCTCCATTTTACAGCTGAGGAAACTGAGACAGATAAAGGCTAAATCACTCTCTTCAGTCACACAGCTAAGTGTCTTAGGCCAAATTTAAACTCAGATTTTCCTGACTCCAAGCCCAGTATTATATCCATTGCATCATGCTGCTTCTGAGATAACAAGATGACCAAAGGAATTGGCCTTCCAGGATACTAGTAATCAGACTGTGTAACAGACACAAGAGGACCACTCAATGAGACTGATTAAATCGTACCAGAAAAAGATACCTCATCTGAATTGTAGGTTAAAAAAAAAAGAAGAAAAAAAAAACAACCCAGTGGGAGACTGGGGAATCACAGATGATTAAAGCGAATGTCATTCAATAAAAAAACCAACTTGAAACTAGGAAAAGAATTAAGAATTGAGTGTATATAGCTCATTGAGTGATGACTTTGGCAGTAGAGAAGTTTTAAGTAATTGGGTATAAGGAAGAAGTAATATAGTTATAGAGAGTACCCCTAACTTCAGGCAGGTATCTATGTATGACTGTTTCCAGCTGCTTGCTGGTAGGGAAATAACTTAAAATCAATGCAAATTAAAGCTATTTCCCCAGCAGTCAAAATTAACCTGCAGGAATGTTTCAGGCATTGGTTCAAAAGGGTTTTAATGGTGAAGAGAGTGCTCCTGGAATCCCACCTCCTGTGTACCAACTGATGGCTCACTTCCCAGTTTCTTTTCCTCAGTCTTGTCCAAAATAAAAGGACCCGATCTGAGCCTCTATAAATTTTTCCCAAATTGAAGCTCTGGTTTTCAGAGCTGTGCATAATAAATTAAAATGCAGAAAAAGAAGACTGTTCCCGTATGTCAAAATGATCTCTCAGGTCTCTTCCAAATCTGAACTTCTACGATTCTGTGATAATGATGTGCTAATTGTATGGCACAGACTGTTAGTGCTGGATGAGTTCAGAGGAGAAGATCAATGAGCAGTAGAAATGTCAGAGAAGGTTTTGAGCTAGGCCTTGAAGGATGGGGAGAGTTTGGACAGAGAAAGGAGAAAACATTCTCAAGCAGAGGCAAAATAAGAATATAGTTGAGTCAGTGAGAGAGTGAGGAGGCAGAGAACAGGAGATTAGGAGTTAATACCCAACTACAACTCAGTCTCAAAGATACTTAAAGCTCTTAAAGACTAAATGATTTGCCAATTCAGCAAGTGTCAGATGGGGGATTTGAATCTGGGTCTACCTGCCTTGAAATCCAGCACTCTATGCAATATAACATGCTTCTTCCAATTCTGTCTTCTCTGTTGTTGAGAAGTAGTTGAAAACAAAAGAGCTGGGTAGGGTGCTACTAGTAGCCAAGGTGTCTAAACTTTGTATGGTAGGAAATAGAGAACAATTAATTTTTTTCCTAATGGAGTTATCCGTTGTAAAACCCTATTTAAGGAAGAAGCAAAGAAGGTCTACAAACAATAAGTAGTATAGATTTAAAGGAGAAGACCCATATCACACCCTTGTCCAAAAAGCATATGGCTCCCTATTACTTATACAATAAAGCATAAACTCTTTATCCAAGCAATCAAAACTCTCCAAAGTCTGGCTACATACAACCATTTTTAGGTTTGATTGAAGTTAATTCTTTCAATTAACAAAGATATGTTTTCTCTCTTTTCTGTTACCCTCCCCACACTGAAGAGAAGAAGTGGACAGGGGAAGCCTTGTGACATTTATGTGTAATCAGGCAAAACAAATGCTCATATTAACCATGCCCCCCACAACACACATCTCATTTTGCTTCCAGAGTCAGCTGATGGTCGCCCCATTAATTTTCAGTTTTTTAATTTCTAATTTTTGCCACCAAAAGCAGAGCTCTCATATATAAATATTTCCATACCTATGGGTGTTTTTCCTCTTTCTTTGATCTCTTTGAGGAGGGAAAATGCAACTCTCTTTGCTCTGAGCTGCTCCTTCGAGCTCCTCCTCACTGTTCCATTGCTTTCAGGTCCCAAATTTCTCCTCTGAAAATCCATAAATACATATAATTTGAAGTATATATTCCTTTAGTTTCCTCATCTGTAAAATGAGCTGGAGAAGGAAATGCCAAACCACTCTAGTATCTTTACTAAGAAAACCCCAAATGGGATCGTGAAGAGGCAGACATGACTGAAATGACTGAACACATACCACATAGAGATATATGTCATTTCCTTATCATAGGCACAGATTTAGAATCACAACGGATTTTAAAAATCATTTAATTTAGTAACTTCATTTCAAAAGTCAGTTAAGTAAGGCCAAAAGAGTTGAAGTGATTTATCCAAGGTCATACATTTAGTATTTAGCAGAGTCAGACTTTGAACTCAGGTCATCTAACTCAAGAAGTGACACTCTTAACTATGTCATGATGTATTCTCAACACCAGGGGATTAATTTCCTTTGTTCTTACTGCCTTACACATAGAAGGTTGATACTAAACAATTTCTAAATGAATCAGTGCTTTAAATAAAAAAGCTAGCAGTAGGGAGGTCATCACTCCAAGGTGATGCCAGTGATATGATAAAGGCCTGAATTTAAGGCAATGACAGCAAAAACAAATGGGAGAAGGGATTTTAAGGACATCTCATAGACATTTCTAGAAAAAAATGTAAAGGAATTAGCAACTTCCTTCAAAAATGACTATAGATATTACATCTTGATATTATTGATAGAGACATGGAAATTGTATGGGGAAGCCTAACAATCTTATGTTAACTACTCAGCTGATTTTATATTACCTTATTGTCATATTCAGAACTGTAACAAGCAGTTGTTGCTCATGGGAAAAGAAATTCTAAGACAAGTGATATGAAAAAATCCCTCAAGGAAAACTCACAGGGGGTTAGGAGTTTTCTTTCCCTTCCTCTCTTTCTATCTCCAGACCAATGAACGCAAAGTACTTGTGTATAGTGACTTGCTAGGAAGGAACTTACTTGAATGAGGCCAAAAGGAGAAGAGGTAATCCATAGAAACTTTTAAATTTGACCAGATATCTGATCAATACTTCCATTATCTCTTTAACATATGTAAATCATATGTCTTCTCTCTACTTATGCTCATCTTAATGTATTTGTTGTTTAGTCTTTTTAAAGTCATGTCTAATTCTTCATGATCCCATTTGGGGTATTGGCAGACACTGGAGTATTTTCTTCTCCAGCTCATTTTACATATGAGGAAACTGAGGCACACAGAGCTAAGTGACTTGCCCAGGATCACAAAAGCTATTAAGTGTCTGAGACACAGTTGAACTCAGGTCTCCTTGACCCCAGGCCCAGCATTCTGTCTACTGTACCAACTTGCTGCCCCAACTTAATGTATAAGAAAACATTGTCAGAGGGAGTTGTTCATGATAAAAACTTTCAAAACAGGGCAATTAGGCAGTGCACTAGACCAGGAGTCAAGATCTATGTTCAAATCTATCCTCAGACATTTACTAGTTGTGAGGTCACTGGGTAGGCCACTTAACTCTGTTTGCCTCAGTTTCCTCACTTATAAAGTTGGAATAATAAGCACCTTCCTAGGGTTGTTATGGGAATAAAAAGATCTTTGAAAAATGTTTTGGCAAATCTCAAAGTTCTACATAAATGTCAGTTATTAATATTATCTTAGTTTGCTAAATCTCAGTGTATTGGATAATGTCAATAAAGCAGCAATTACTCTTGTTAATTCACTTGTTCATATTTGTTAAAAGACGACCAGAACTGTCAATAGTCCTCTAAATGTTGACATCCTGTGAGCAAATCTTCATTCATCAATTATGACATCCTTAAGCTCTGCATATATTAAAATACCATTACCTATGTGGAGACTATCTCTTCCATATAATTCGTGAATATATCCTCCAGATAACCAACATGCTCTCAAGCTACTTCTCATCTTCTTGTCAATCCAAGAATGCTAACATATTTCATCATTAACCTAAGCAGCACATTCTTAGAAAAAGCTAAATTACAGTTGTTTTGAGGTGTTCATATTTCTGCTCTTTATCCATTATTTTAAAGGTAAACATAAGTGACTTTTAGATTATCCATTGCTTTGTATCATCTGAACCTCTGTTTTCATTAATAGAAATAATTTTTTGTTGTTGTTTAGTCATTTTACAGTTGTGTCATGACTTCGTTTGGGGTTTTCTTGGCAGACATACTGTAATGGTTTGCCATTTTCTTCTCCAGTTCATTTTATAGATGAGAAAAATGAGACAAATAGGGTGAAGTGCCTAGCCCAGGGTCACAAAGCTAGTAAGTGTCTAAGGTCATATTTGAACTCAGAAAGATGAGTCTTCCTGACTTTAGGCCTGGTACTCTATTGCAACACCTTGCTGCCCCCAATGCAGATAATTATTAAGTATACTATGTCATCCTATTATGGTATATTTAGAGCTAGAAAGGAGCTGGAGAGTCCTTTAGTGCAATCTATGTATTTTACAGATGATACTGAGAGCCATGGTAGGAAACTTTCCCAAGGCCACACAGAAAATAAGGAGGAGAATAGGGTCTTGCATCTGTGTCCTCTGACTCAGGATCTAATTCTCTTTCCATTATACTAAATCAGCATGATATTGCTGGACTTGGAGTTAGAAGGACCAGCTTCCAGGCTCTTTTCTGACATAACTTATTCATGTGGCCTTAGGCAAGTCACTTAACCCCATTGGGTCAAAGTTTTCTCATATGAATGAATGGACAAATGCATGTGAGTGAATGGATGTATGGATGGATGAATGAAGGAATGAAAAGCCTTTATAGATCATTTATCATACACCAATGTGGTGCCAACACAATATTCACAGTGCCTATGGAGGCTATAGATTTGCAGGTGTAATTCTAAATTGCAAAATATAACAGACTCTCCACATGGAAGACAGAACCAAAACATTTATTCAAATACTAGAAAGCTGAACCCCAACACCAGTAATCCAAATGCATCATAGCAACAAAGAAATCTATACACAATAACAATGCAAGAGCACTGCCATCCCTAAGTCTTCCCCCTGCTAGGGCCTTCCCAGAAATGAGCACTCACAGCTCACTGCCTGCTTCCTCTCTCTCCCTCAGCTTTAACTGCTCTGATCAACTTCTTCTCAGCTCTGCTCCACCCTTTCTGAAAGCTCCACTCCTTCTTGTTCTACCTGCTCACCAAGGTCTTCCCACCACAGACTCATGTGACTCAAGCTTCCATGTGATTCAAGCAGGTCACATGGTTCAAGTAATGGATGGGAAAGATCTTCCCATTTACATTACCATTAAAATTAAGCACTGTGCTAAGCCCTGGCCATACAAAGAGGAAAAATTGAGACAGTCCTTGCTCTCAAGGAGCTTATACTACATATGTGGTAACAACACATAAAATCAAATGTAGCTGTAAGAATGATCAGAAGGGTCAGAATTCCTAAATGCATAGCAGAGTGACAGATTTCCAGACCCAGAGATTCCTAGGTGACGGCAGTAGGTCAGATGGCGATGTTGGGTGATTAGCAGGGTTTAGATGTAGAGAAGACAGTAAGTCCTAATAGTTTGTCCATCTCACTGAGAGGAATGACTCCCATCTCATCTAAGTCATGGGAACATTGAAGCAGCCTAGTGATTTTTAGACTGCCAGCTTGGGGAAAGGTCATGAAGAAGAAAGGCATGGATGTTCTTGGTAGTAATGAGTCTTCCTTCTACCTGACCATACCAGATAGATTTTGTAAAGCAAGATTATTACTTGTTTGGGTTTTTTTCAGTGTTGTTATTTTGGTTTTATAAATTATTCTGGTTCTGCTCATTTTATTTTTCCTCAAAAGTCCATTCAACACAATGTCCACCCATGATTCCATAAGACCGATCATGACAGAGAAGGAATGGACTCAGGATATACTTTTTAAAATATGAACAATGAGAAAATTTGTTTTGCTTAAATATTTGTTACAAGGAATGTGTTTTTCTTCCCCTTTTTCTTCCCCATTCCATGGATTGGGACAGTGGGAAAGTAAAGAGAATGTATTTATGTTAATTTTTAATGAAATTTTATTTAAAAAGAAAAATATCTAATAAAATGCAAAATAATTCCAATAAAATGTGGGTATTATAGTATTATGTCCCTCAGAAGTGTGTTGTAAAGAATTTTAGAGATTTTAAAACACATATAAATGTGAGTTATTATTATGACAAATTTGACAAACATATATTGAGCTTCTACCATTTAGAAGAGAGTCTGATAGTTGTTACGGATACAATGATTAAATAAGGTACACATCCTGCTGCATTCAAGGAGTTTGTGATCTAATAGGGAGGAGGAAAGTATAACCATGTACACAACTAACTATAGCAAGGTGAAGTGCAATAAAAACTTTGAAAAGAGGATAAAAGTGCACTGAAAAATTTGAGGAGGGCTCCCTCTTATATGTAACACTAGAAAAGATTTTAGGGAAGAAGTGATAACTGATTTAGATGTTAAAGGAAAGGAATGATCTTAACAGGTAAAGATTCAGCAAAAATATCAGTTTCAGGAGTAAAGAATGAGAGAAGTAAACATATGGAAATAGGAGAATCCAGTAGAAGAACAGGGGATAGAAAGTAGTCCTATCTGACCAGACCTTAGACTGAGTGAAGGAAACCAGTATTGGATCAGAGAAGAAAAGGTAATTTGGATCTATTCTGTAAAATACCTTGAATATTATGTTGTGGGTTTTATAATTTATTGAATAGGTCATGAGAAACCACTGAAGAATTTTGAACAAAAGAGTGACCTAATCAGATATGTGTAAGACAAAGATTATTTTCACAGCACTGAGAAAGATGGATTGGATGAGAGAGACAGGAAGTAGAGCATCTAACTGGACTCCTAACCAGGAGGTCTATAATAATCCAACTAAGAGATAATGAAGGCTCGAGCTAAGATGGAGGAGAGGAGAAAAGAAGAAATATAGGAGAGATATTATGGGGGTAGAATCGACAATACTAAATAACTGATTGGATTGAGGGATAAAGGGTGAAGGAAAAACAGCGATGCTTATTAAATTTTAATATTCCCTTGTGCTTTGGGAACCATGAATGCAATTTTAAAATTGGTAATCTAAGTACCTTTACAGAGGTGGTATGGATTGCAGCAAAAGGGCCCTATCAATATTTTGTTAAGTAGAATTGACAGAATCATGACGGTACATATGGCTTAGCATCTATTCAGCATACCAAGTCATTTGCTATAAAATATTTTCTAACTCTGCTATTTTCTTGTCCTTCTGTAGAGTCCTACACAATTCTCTGAGCAGACTCCCCTTCACACAAGGGTGCCTAGCATATTGCTTTAGGATGGAATGTGTTAATCATGAGATTCCTAAACACTTCTGAAGCCCCATGACATGACAGCACAGGAATGCTGTCAATAGCTGAACAGAACTGTTCCCCTGTTCTCTTTCTAGGACAGCAGCTCATAAAACCCGAGTAGGCCAGCCCAGATTGCATTCTCTGGCTGTGGGAAAGCTCCAGTGAATGAGTTTATTGAAGTGAAGTGATTAAAATGAGGGCACTCTGAAACTGGGAGCGTGTTCAAAGGACTGCAGCAAGAATTCCTCTGCCCAGAAAAGTAAGGAGGTAAGAGACCTAAAACAGAAGGATTCTCCTGTTTAATGTAGAAGCCTGGAAAGCACATCTCGTTCTTTCTCCCATAAAATGAAATCCTTTGGGATGCCACAAATACTAGACAGGATCACAAATCAGCTCACTTTGTCTCACATGAGCTTTGAAGTTCATGTATTTCAATCACAAAGAATACTGTTCAGTCTCTCCAATCCCACCCTCTCCCCGCTTCCCCATCTTAGACAACTATCATTTAGTCAGGATGTTTAAGAGGAAGTCGCCTAAATCTTATGTCTCAATCTATCAGACAACAAGTATGTACTGGGTACCACCAGCTAAGTAGCTAGTCCTGTATGCAGTGCAGGGAAAACCAAGAAAGATATAGGAGTTAGATTAGGTCCTCATAGAGTAGAATCAGTGATTCAGAATTAAAATGCCTTTTATTTGTATGCATTTCTTCCCTTTCAGAGAGACAGCTTGATAAACCAAACAGTTTATAAAGGATTTCCTTTGGGAAAAAAAATAAAGGTTCTTCAACTTTCCAAGTACTCAACAATCCCTTTGCTTCCTTTCCCCTTTCTTTTTCCTTTCTCTTCCCTTCTTTTTATTTTCTTCCTCTTCCTTACTATAAATATCTATGACTAGTCCAGTAGCCAGGTAAAAAGATGGATAACTTAAACATCACATTTGACCGCACTCTGTCCCTATGTCTCTGATCACAGTTAATTCCCAAACCAGTTCTATCTTGTTAAAAGAGTAGCACTGGTTTCTTAATGGTATTAAATCTCATTTGCAACATTTATACCTCTCTCATTATGGCTCGAACCTCCCACCTTCTGTGGTATTGTATCATACCTGTTTTTTGAGGACTTTTAAATTTAATAAGATATTCTGTAATTAGTCTATTCTAATGGATCCTGATTTTATGTGGAATAAGCATGTCTAATTCATTGTGGAATTTGTTTAAAGGTGAAAAAAACCCTAAATTCTTTCCCAATCATCTTCCATCCCACTGAGTTGGATGACCTCAATGAAAAAGGCAGTGCAAATTCCCATGATGCCAAGCCACTAGACAAAGTTTCCAGGGGCAACAGGCTGCCACTGTTCAAAAGTACAGGTTTTTGACAGAGACCAATAGGCCTCTGGGCAAATATTAATTTATGTTCTGGGTAATTTGTTGTTTCCATAAGACTAATTTGAAATAAAGAAATTTTAAACTATCTTTCATATCAACAACTACATAGAACAACAAAATGGCTTCTTAGAAAAGGTTGCTGCAGTTAATCACTGAGACCACATCATACCAATGAAATCACATCAGTCCACTGAAGTCTATAATTATGTATGTGCATGAGCATGTGGAGGAATAACTAATGACAATTTATATAATGAAACATTAGGGACATAGCCCTCCAGAATCTGGAAGATTCACAGTACAGATGTCAGTGTAAAAAGTTACTATAATAGCATTCTGATACTAGAGATCAAAGAGAACTTAGATTATACATACATTTCCCAATCTCCCAGAAATAAAAATCTGAGCAGTTTCTCATTCTGATCCAATCTGCTCAACTAAAATTACAGGCCTGAGGAAAATGTTCGGATTCCCTCTTCAGATATGTTTTTCTTTGAATGTTTTGTGAATATTAAGCCATTAATTAAAGCTAATATTCACATAGTGCTTACCATATACCAGGATCTATGCTAAGTGTTTTACAATTATTATCTCATTTGGTCCTCACAACTCCAGGAGGTAGTAGCTAATTATTGGTTTAACTAATATTAGCTATTATTATGTTATTAGCAAAAGAGCATAAAGGACCAAATTAATTTTATGCAGTTTCAGAAGAATCAGGTAGAAAAATCAATATGCAACTGGCAGATCAATAACTGCTTCCAAATTAGTCCAGCCTCTATATTGGTCCTCCATGAGGTCTTTGTTTTCATGATCACCTCTGTCTCTAACATTCTATGAGCTTATGAATTTAAGTTTTTACATTATAATCATTTTCTAACATTTTTACTATTTTGCCTATTCATTAATGCCTTACATCTCTGTGTGTGGCTAATATAATTAAACTATAATTCATTACAAGGGTCTCAATGTAGGTCAATAGGTTTAGTTTGTTCAAAAGTCACAGGTGAATTTCCAAAATATGGAACCAGTTCTCTGAAAAGCTGATTTTTGGTGATAAGTGGGGATATATCAACATGAATCTATCAGCATTGTTCAAAAAGTACTCAAAATATTGATGATGATTCTGTTGCATTATTTTGGCTAATAAGCAAGGAGATTGCTAATTTCATAGAATGTCTTTCACCCTCCTTTGCTGTCATAGCCTATTTCAATGATGTTTATGGTTATAAAGACTGTTGGTTAATTTGATTTCTCCTTTTGTTCACCATCTAGCTCTCCCTTTCATTGAATTAACAATCTTATATAGAAGTTTGACTAAGCAAAGATAAACCCAATCAAAAGTGTTCATTTAGTACCACAGAGAAAGCAGTAATAAGCAAGAGGAATGAGACCCAGAGACTTTCAGAATTTCTTAAAAAGTAATTTTAACATATTGGTGAAAATAATGAGAGGTGAACCCCTAGAGAGCAGCAGGGAATGGTCAGCTCCCTTATAATGTAATGCCAGTCCCATCAGTCCTCTTTCCTACTTGGTGAAGATCGAGGCTCTGTGACTCTGTGAGGGGCAAGGTGGAGTGGGGGGGAGTAAGACAGCTCAATTCTCTTCCTTCTTCTTTGAATTGTTCTATATGCATATAAAATATATGTGTGTATTTTTTTTAATTCTCTCCAAGCTTCAAGTCACTTTAGATTCTATAGTCACTCCAGGTTCCTCTGTCTTCTGGCTTTAACAGAGAAGATGGACAAGGCCAGACCCACTTCAGATTGCTGAAGAAAAATACTCTAGGAACACATGAGAAGAGCTGGCAGTCTCCATCATGTCCCTGTCCCCAGCTTTGCTACACTAGAAACTTTGGAGTACTTCCCTTTGGCCAAGATCTAGGACTCTTTCTCAGTTGAGCTGAGAGAGTGGGAGATTCTGAGTGAGAGATCTTCACTCTATACTATCTGGTACATAGTCTTTTTGTATGCTTTCTGTGATTTCTGTTTGTTTGTTGAATCAGATAAATGGGTTTCTTTGATTTTCACTATGTGGATTCATTGTAGAACTAGTTTTTGGTGGGTAAAGCCATCTTGGGTGGCTAGGTGGCTCAGTGAATAGAGCACTGGCCCAGGAGTCAGGAGGAACTGAGTTTAGATCTGGCCTCAGGCACTTCATACTTACTAGCTGTGTGACCTTGGGCAAGTCACTTAACCCCAATTGCCCAGAATTCCTCCTCCAAAAAGCAAAAGAAAAAAAAACCAAGTCTTGAGTATAGAACATAGGATCCTGCTTCCTCCCACCCCAATAACGAACAGCAATAAGAAGTTAGGGTGAACCTGAAAATCACATCCTCTAGAGCATGGTTGGGGAACCAATGGCCTCAAATCCACATGTGGCTTTCTAGGTTCTTAGCTGTAGTGTTTAGACTGAGTCCAAGTTTTACAGAACAAATCCTTTTCTTAAGGGGATTTGTTTGTGATGTTTGGATTCAGTCAAAGGACTGCACTTGAGAATCAGAGGGCCACATGTGTCCTCAAAGGCACAGGTTCCACACCCCAGCGACTAATAATATTTAAGGGAGCAAATATGATTCTAGCCTGGTGTCCCCCCTTTTTGAGGAAAGCAGAGTGGTGGCCGCTGGCTCCAACTTCCTGCTTCTGCTGCTGGCAGGAATTAAAGTTTCCCCTGGGAGCTATATCATGATACCACCACACCCTGCTCCACGTGGGGAGAGCCCTCACAACATATGGGCCTCATTATACATGGAAGAAATTAGGATAAAGAATCCTACCAATCAGAAGTTCCAGAGAGCGAAAGGCACCTTACTGTTGAGGCAATGGCAAAAATAAGAAATGTATAATGGAGAGCTGTGTCAGATTGTGCTTAATCCCAGACATGGAACCAGGAAGCAGCTGATACTCCTCAAAACATAACATTCAATAGCCACAAATACCTTGCGTGATGACTATGGAAATATAGGCCAAGAAAGGACCCTAGAGCTGCTAAGAAATCAGTTTTACTGGTCCAAGATGGCTGCCTATATCACAAAGAAGTGTAAAATTTATACCAGATGTGTCCAAGTAAAATATTACCACCTCATGATACATATGTGAAGCATATAGGTAACAGGAAACCTTTGGAACTCGTCTTTATTGACTTTAACCCTGGAAGAAGATAGTAAAATATGTCATATCTTAGTGATAACTGACCATTTCACTAGGTATGAAAAAGAATATCTGGCCAGAAACCAAAAAGCATCTGCTATTGCTAAAGCATTATGAAAAAAAAAATGTATTTTTCAGTATGTGGATTCCCTGTCAGGATCCATTCTGACTAAGATAGAGACCTTGAAGGCAAACTACTCCAGGAAATGTTGGCCTTAGCAGGTACCGAGAAGTCTAGGAGTACTCCTTACCGTCCTCAAGAAAATTCATAGCCTGAAAGTTTTAACCACACTCTGTTGAACAGGTCGGGCATTTTGTCATTTCTATTACATGCGTACAATTATGCCAGGAATGATACTATAGGCTTTATAAAATACTTGCTCAGGTTTGGATAAGAGACACTTCTCTACCTGTTGACTTTTGATACATCAGATGAAGGACAAATCTCTCAATTGAAGGAGAAATGAAGAGATGCCTAGCAACTAAGCCAAGGCTTCATTTTAGAAGATCTATGACAGAATCAAAAAACATTACAATACCGGAAACTGGTGTCAAGGACTTCAATAGGGAGACGGGATTCCACTGAGAAATTTTAACATTCAAGGGGTTCATGGTAGCTACCTGAGGGAAGGTTAATCAATTCAAAGTAATTGAGGGAATGAGCAACTTGCTGTTTACAAAATAGACCCAGATAATGGAGGACACTCTCTCCAACTAGACACTCAACAAGGAAAAGGCTGAAAAAAGACACTGCTTTACAAAGACTTTCTGATCCAGATATGTGCATTGAAAATTATATATCTATGCAGTTAAGGAAACTATGTATTATTACAGGGAAGGAAAATTGAACCCAGGACAGCTCCTTTTTTTGGTCCAAAATTGCTACAATGACTCATAGATTACAGATTCAGCTTACAGAGCTTGAATATAAGTGATAGCCAATCTCTCATGGCTGCCAGCCCTAGCGTAGACATGTCTATAAGGATTCTGATGGTCAGTCAATATCAGCTGCTATCTCTGGTGTAAGAGAAGAGACATCAGTCACAAGACAGCTAGGCCTATTAGATCACTCATTAGGCTGAGTTATGATGCCAAAAAGTAAACCTGAAGACATAGTTACATATGCATCTAAGTAATAATACCAGAAATTGCCCATGTGAAATATACCTTGAAAATAATAGTTGCCTGTTTACTGCTACACATGTGAATTACTGAATGCTTGCATATGCTTTTTTTTAATTTTGCTATTATGTTCATTTGACTTTGTATGTATATTCAATGCTATTGGAATATCTGTTGGCTAATTGTTTTGCATGCTACTTTTCACAGTTAAATTTCATTTTATGTATAGGCCTCTTGACAGTGTAACTGTTGCAGTTAGATGGTTTATTTGGTTAGTTGCCATGCTAACCGCTTTTTATTGATTGTTATTGTACGATGGATAGTTGGTGCTATGGATACTTTCGTGCTGTAGTATTTTGGAAAAGTGCATGTCTTAAGTCCCGTATCTAGTTAGGTGCATTGTCACTGCAGTAGCCTTCCAGGTGTTGCTCTGTAGAGTGCCATGTCTACTGAATGATGTTCGTTTCTTCTTGTTTCAGTCATTTATAACTCTTTGTGACCCTGTTTGGGATTTTCTTGGCAAAGATACTAGAGTGGTTTTCCATTTCCTTCTTCAGCTCATTTTATAGATGAGGTAATTGAGGCAAACAGGGTCAAGTGACTTACCCAAGGTCACAAGTTAGTGTCTGAGATGAGATTTGAACTCAGGTCCTTCTAACTCCAGGCCTAGCACTCTATTCACTGTACTAACTGCCTCCTACTGGATGTATTGTTAATAACAAACATTTATATAGTGTTTACTGTGTTCCAGGCACTGTTCTAAACGCTTTATAATTATTATCTCATTTTATCCTCATGGTAACACTGGGAGGTAGGAGCTATTATTATCCCCATTTTATAGAAGAAAAACCGAGGCGAAAAAGGTTACGTGACCAGCCTAAGGGCATACAACTAGTGTCTGGGATAGATTTGAACTCAGATCCACATGACTCCATATTGTTATATATGTAATATGTGTGTTAGCTATATCTTATAATGTTATGCTATATGGTATTATATACCTTTCTATATTATATAATTTAATGTACTAATAATGCAATTGCTCTAATTGTGTATATGCATTTATTTTTTTCCTCTGTACATTTGAAAATGTTTTATTGGAGTTCTTGTTTTTTGCAATGAATTTTCCTATATTTTGCCATAATTGCTAACTCATATAAACCCTAGAGACTGATATAATTTGTATTTTCTGATTTTTTTTTTTTGCGGGGGGCATTTAACATTTTTCAGGTTGCTGACCCATACATGTGTGTGTGTGTGTGTGTGTAAAAGTTATTTTTTATAATGGGAAAGAACTGTACCATTAGAAATAACAAAAGGGACAATTGTAGAAAAAACTGGAATGACTTATATGAAATCATTCAGAATGAAGTTAGCAAAGCTAGGTAAAAAATCTAAACAACAGCCACAAAATTATAAAAAAAAAAAAACAAACAATGTGAAAGATTTGAGAATTTTGATGAATGCAATGACCAATTGTGATTCTAAAATTCTGATGATGAAGTATTCTACCTATGTCTAGACAAAGAGGTGATATACCCAAGATACAGAATGAAATATATTTTTATATGATGAATGTGGTCATTTTAAAATTATGAATATTTGTTTCAAGGGTATCTTTTTCTTCATTTTCCATGGGGGGAGTGGGAGAAGGAAAATAAGTGCTTGTTAATTGAAAAAAATAGTTTTCACATGAGACTTTTTCAAAAAAATGAAAAAAATAAGTGAATGTTTGCTAGATAATTAGAAAAAGATAAGAAAAAAATTAGCCTTGCTATATTCAGATCATTGGGTCAAGGTAACAAAAATACAAAGCTATATTGTCTATTTTCTTTAAGTTTCACAATACACTCAGCAAAACAAAACAGAGATATTTAATATATTAATATATTTATGATATATGTGTGTATATACTTTTATGCACATGTGTATAAGATATATATATATATATATTATATTATATACATGTGTGTGCAACACCGAGGATGGCCACAGAAATTGTATAGATGTAAGTACTATGGATATTCAGCAGAAAAATGTAATCATTGTTAACTAGGGGACTCAATTAAAATTGCAAAGATAAAGTGTGCCAAACATTGATGAAACAGTCTCTAAATAAGCACTGACCAGGAACAGGGAATTGGAGGACTAGAAAAAAGGAAGAACAAATGATTTAAAGAAAGGATGGGTGTGGGTTGTTTGCAGAAACAAATAGCAAATCAGTTTTGCTAGTGGTTAGGTTTTGAGTGGAGGAATGATGCAAATAGAGTAAGCATTTTCACCAAAAGGAGATATGCATAAATAGTTAAAGTAACAGATGAATATCCATTGGGCAATCTCTGACTTCAAAGGAATCATTCCATCCCATTCCCCACTAGCCCCTGTCTTAAGTGCCTTAACTGCTTACCTTAAGATTAATGAATTTTTAAAAGACCCCCATCTTTGTCTTGATATAAAATCCCAGAACCTCTAACATCTGCAGGCCTTTCAGAACTAGTCAACTCTTGGACAGACATTATTTCTTGAAATTCAATAGGTGATTTCACTTCCCTCAGGGATCCAGAGGTGACATGAAAATGGAGAATGTTACATGTATGTTCCCTTTGGTGCTTTATACGTCCACTAAATTTGTACTTAGCCTATTTTAAAGCAAAAGCAGGCAATTAGGTCAACTTTAACATGAGGTTCTGTGTAAATTTGTGTAAGTTCCCTGAAATTCACAAAGCTGATTGGCACAATTAGTAAGTGGGAGATACTTTGGAGTGGGGAAGATTGTGTATGAATTTGAAAGGAGGATTTGGAATGTGCACTTTATCCTGTAGTCAATAAATCCTATGAGAGTACATGAGAGTTGATAATTCTCCTAAAAGATTTCACAAAATGATCAAACCAGCCAGGGATGCCTGCAGTAATAGACCTTTATCATAGAACATATTGATTCACATGAGGAAAGACTTTAGGTTTAGCATAGAATACCTAAAGCAAAGTCATAGAGGAAGTGGGGAGAAAAGGAAAAAGTGGTTCAGGGGAAAGGATACAATGAGATCATCATAGGGAGAGAGATTGTAATGATTCCCTTACAGATAGGATTACCAAGATCCAACTGTGATGGTCTTCAAGCCAAGTCAGAAGAGGAGAAAGGATGAGACGGTGCTGTAAGCAGTTGCTCCAAAATTTGGCACATAGAGGTTTTGCCAAGATCTCATCACCCCTGCTAGTTAATGGACAAGTTGACTGGGATCATCATTTCAACACAAGTAGAGATCAATGATAAGGAAGGTGCTTTTTGTTAGGGGAGGCCAAGGTTTCACTCATGTCTGCCCTACTCTTTTGCCATCACAGATGTCATTGGCAGATAAATGTTTGGTAGAGCCCTACTATGCAATTATGGATCTTGGAAACTTCCAAAAAAGAGCAGGAAGAGAAAATACTAAACAGAAAAAGAAGGCATATCTAATACAGAGGTATCCTGCCCCTGGTGAATCTGATGGATTTCTTCTCCGTCTTGTGCATGCACATGTGTTTGTACACATGTGTGAGTAAGGTAATATGTATATATATATATACATATACATATGTAATTTTCACTGTAATTTATTTATATGTTAAATATATCACCTATCTGTTGTTATATCACATAAAATAATTATCTATAAATATATAACTTTGAATGACCTTGAGACAGTCAAAAACATATATTTCAAACTGTCTAAAGGTTATTCAAAGTTCTTGTTGTGTTTGTTTGTTTTGTAAACCAGGAATCAATACATATGAAAGCCATGAGAAGTGTCAGTACTGGGATACCTACCATTGCCTCATCCCTTTCTTTCCCCTTTGAATAACCTGTGAAAACAGTTTATCTCCCTCAAGGGAAATGAAAGGTGGTAGTTACTGTAATAGACTCAACAAAAAAATACAAGAAGGGACAGCAAGGAAACATGACAACCAACAGAAGAGAAAGGGCCCTAGACAATCTTTTCTGGACTTGTACTAGGAAGATACAACCAAAAGACTGGATAATGCCATAGAGTTGTGACCTGAAAAACTAGAGACTAATTGTGTTTAAAGTAAGAATGAACAGAAAGGGATGCATATGAATGGTAATAGAAACAAAGAAGTATCAGATTTTGGAAAGAGACTAAATGTAGGTGTAGCCAAGGAAGTGAATATCACCTCTGAGGTTTTGAGCTGAAGAAGCATAGTCTTTTTGACAGAAAAAAAAGTCTGGGGGTGGCGAGGTGGCACAACAAATAGAGCACATTTGAATGAGTTCAAATCCAGCCTCAGACACTTAATAGTTACCAGCTGTGTGACCTTGGGCATATCACTTAACCCCAATTGCCCTGCCTTCCCCCCTGTAAATAGCAAAAAAAAAAAAAAAAAGTCTGGTGGGAGAATAAGGAGGAAGTGTGGGAGGCAATAGTAAGTGAAGAACATGTTTAACAGTTGTATAAAATATATTTTTATTTAGTTTACCTCTGCAATAATGTTTCATAAATTGACTTTTGTTCCAATCTGCCAGTTTTCTTTCCACAGATTACATCTCTCTATGTTCTATTTGTCACCATCGGGTTAGTTATCCTCAGTAGCCTAATTATTATTCTTATTAAAGGTGACCTCTTAACCTAAATAGTTCAGTGATATACGCTATCTGATTAAATTTGGCTTAGTCAGCTCAAAGATTTTCTCTCTACCTGAATCTGTCACTATTGTAAAATCCCACCAGACTATCTCTATGTCTCACAAAATATAGGCAGGATCTGTCATATCATCTTAAAGAACCATACTCATTTTTCATTCTTCTTATTCAAATTGTATTGATACAGTATCATGTAACTGTGCCAGTTTGTGTGAAGTAAACACATTGCAATGCATTTTAAATAAAAGTGTTTTCCCACAATATATGTCTTTGCAGTTTCCCCATAATTTCAAGTCATTTTTGAACCACCAGAAACTTCAAAATTAAATAAAAGTAATATAATGAACATTAAAGTTTTTTCAGAACTGGAATGATGAAGAGAGAAAGAAATAGTAAAACTTGTAAAGGGTGTTATTCATAAATATGGAAGGGTAGTTGTTCAGACAATGAGGAATGAAAGGAGAGCAAACTTTACCCAATTAGAACATTTCCAACCTTAGAGCAGAACATCTCACTCAAACAAAGAGATCATAAAGTCTATATTTTCTGAACAGAATTCATTATCTTTTTTTCCTTAAACTCAGTCTTTCTTCCTAACTTCCACCATGATGCACTGAAGCACTCAGGTTCTCAGACTTAGAGTCATTCTTGACTGTTCATTCTTTTGCATCATTGCCATATTCAACCATTTCTCAAATCATTGTGGACTAACTCTATAATATCTCTTGTATCTGTTCATGTTTCTTCACTCATATGGCCACCACTCCAATTGAAGCCCTTATCACTTCTCATCTGACTATTTCAATGGCCTTCTGATTGATCTTCCTTCCTCTACCCTCTCTCATCTCCCGTCTGTAATCCATGGTAAACAATGATGCCAAAATAATATGCCTAAAGTATGTCTGACTGTCTTACCCCTCTGGTCCAGGAATCACAGTGGCTCTCTGTTGTCTCAAAGATAAAATACAAAACCCTATGGCATTTAAAACCCTTCCTGGTCTCACTCCAACCTATTTTCTAGATATAGTTCACATTCTTCTTCTTCTATATTCCAGCCAAACTGACCTAATTAACATGACATTCCTTTCACAGCCTCTGTGCCCATGTACCAGATATCCCACACAGTCCTGAGTTCCTTTCAAGGTTCAATTCAAGCCCTAGCTCCTAAATAAAACCTTTCCTCATAGCTTGGTTCTTATTAATATCCCCTGAAATTACTTTGAAATTATTTTGAGCATGTTTTCTATTTAGGTACTTGTACATATTTTCTTTTTTCCCAATAGAATGTAAGATCATTGAGGGCAAAAACTGTTCTGTTATTTTCTTTGTATGCTTTATGCCAATCAAGGTGCATGGGACTTAATAGATATTTAGAAAATTCATACTGAATTGAATTGAACTAGTTGGTCCATTTAAATATCTTTATTCCATTCTACCACCACTTTTTTTTTGGAGGGGAGAAGGCAAGGCAATTGGAGTTAAGTGACTTGCCCAAGGTCACTTAGCTATTTAAGTGTCAAGTGTCTGAGGTCATATTTGAACTCAAGTCCTCCTGACTCCAGGGTCAGCACTCTATTTACTGTGCCAGTTTTTGAATTTTATTTGTTATTTGAAATCATCAATGAGTAAAACTCTTGAAAGTTAATCATTGTTTTTTATCACCTTTATTAATTCACTGTCTGGTTAGTCATTGAAATGTTTAGCATGGTTCCCAAATCCTTGAGCTCAAACTATAGTTTTTCCTTGGATTAATCTTGCCCTAAAATTGGGCATCATAAGAAAAATCTGCCTTTCTATCTCTTTGTGCTGATCTCTCAGGTTTTGGCTCTTCATAGGACTCTATGTCATAGGGCCTGGATGAAGACTTTTCTCCCTTTTGTCAACTGGAAGTCTCTCTTCCAACAAGGCATCTCCCATGGATATGTCAAAATCATACAACATTCATTTGATTCCAAAATATCTGTCACATAAAACTGGGAAATTTATTCTTGCCAAAGATAATAGCCATCTTCATGGATATAAATAAAGAAAAGCCTAAAGTCAAGAGAAAAAAGCCTCTCTGAATATTCCTGTTTACAGATATGAAAGCTACACCAAACCATAGAATAATGCAAAGCTTAAAAAAGGATATATATACATACATAATCATTCGAAAGAGTGTAACTTGATTAATCACAGATTTAAAAAAAACACCTAAACTAAACTTCCTATTTTCTAAGCTATGATATAAAATTGGGTGGATAACCCATGGTAAACCAGTATCTATATTTTGGACAGATAGCACAGATGGACAATTAACTCAGCCCAGAGTTGAATAGAAGTAAAGCGGCAGAATTACCACTAGTTTATGTTGTTTTTTTAATAACCTCCTTCTTAAAATAAAAAGTATTTATTTTTTAATGTTATATGGACAGAAATGATAGGGCACCAAGATGGCAGAATAGAGGAAGCATCCAAGCTCTGCCAACATTGTGCTCTAAAAGAATTTTAAAAAATACCTCAATTCAAATCTGGCCTCAGACACTTGACACACTAGCTATGTGACTTTGGGTAAATCACTTAACCACAATTGCCTTGCCTTCCCCCCTCCAAAAAAAATACCTCAAAATACGGGCAGCTATGTGGCACAGTGAATAGAGTGCTGACCCTGGAGTCAGGAGGACTTGAGTTCAAATCTGGCCTCAGACACTTAACTAGCTAAGTGACCTTGGGCAAGTCACTTAACTCCAATTGCCTTGCCTTCTCCCCTCTAAAAAAATACCTCAAATCAAATTCTGGAGTGGCAAATCTAACTATAGGTCATGTTGAGACATTTTTTGCAGTCCAACAAAATTTGGGAAGTGGGAAGAAAAGGTCATGATGTTGGGGTGAAAGCCAGTTCAGAGGGTACGTGGTGGCAACACCAGCTATGGGCCTTAGAGATGATAACAATATCAGCTTTGGGAGGTCTCAAACCAGAGAGAGGAAGGGATCAGCCAACAGTCAAAAAGAGAATACAGGAAACCCCTTTGTTAGCACTGGGTACAATACAAGACACTGTTTGGAAACTCCATTGCCTACACCCACTTCCAGGTCACAGGTCCAAAGCAAGAAGAATGCTTTAAGTCACAAGAGGGCAGGGAGCCTCTGGAGCAGCATCACTTTCAGGCCAATCACAATAGTAGAGACCCTGAGGAGCAGTATCACACTTTGTTAGAAGGGATAAAGGACATGAGGAAGAATATCACTTCTAGTAACAAGGGAGCAGTGACCACACCTTTCCCTGGATCACATTAGCTTGGAAGCACTGAAAACCTCCAAATTCCTGGAGCTAGCTCTCAGAACAGTAGTACGAAAGAGGCTGAATCTTGGGATAGGTCCCCTCAACCCATAAACAGAGCCCAAATTTCACATAAAGTCCAAATTCAAGAAATAAGCTGGGAAAGTGACCAAAAAATTAAAAAACTAGACCAAAAAAGAATCTGATCATAAAAATCTACTATGTAGCAGGGATACCAAGTTACAAAACACAGAAGGTGACAATGTCAAAAAAAAGCAAAGACTGAAAGAAAAATGGAACTTTGACACAAGTCCAACACAAATTCCTGGAAGAGATTTAAAATTATTTTACAAATCCAGTTAGAGTAGTAGAGGAAAGATTGGGGAAAGAAATGAAAATCATGTAGGAAAATTATAAAAAAAGCATTTAATATCTTAGTAAAAGAATCACAAAAATTTTCCTGAAGAAATTAACACCTCAAGGGCAGAATTGGCTAAATAGAAAGAATACAAAACTTCATCGATGAAAATAACTCCTTAAAAACTAGATTTTTTGAAATGAAAAAAAAAACAGGTGCAAAAGCTCACTGAGGAAAATAATTTCTCAAAAATTAGAATTGGGCAAATAGAAGCAAGTGACTCCATGAGATATCAGGAAACAAAAAAAAAGGTAAAAAAATGAAAACTAAACAAAAATGTGAAATATTTCATAGAAAAACAACTGACATGGAAAATACATTGGGGAGAGATCATCTAAGAATTATAGGACTACCTGAAAGCAAGGATCAAAGAAAGAGCTTAGCCACCAGATTTCAAGAAATTATAGAAGAAAATTGCCCTGAGATCCTAGAACCAGAGGACAAAATAAAAAATTGAAAGAATCCCTTGATTACCCCCTTGAAGAGAAATCAAAATTTAAAGTTGCAGGAATATTATAGCCAAATTCCAGAGCTCTCAGGGCAAAGAGAAAATACAGTTATTCCTTCCTCATCACTACTTTCACCATGATGGTTTTGATATATTGTGGGTTGACATAAGAAATTAAATGGGAACTTTTGGGGAATTTTGTAGAAGCTTCAGACAACATGAGAAAGCCAGCAGATGACATAGAACCTATGACCAAATACTAAACCCAACTTTTATAATAAGGTACTATAAACACCCCATATAAGAAAAAAGAAAAAAAATCAGTCTTCTCTGCTAAAAAAGGGAGAGCCAAAATAATCATATAAATTTTCTATATCACAGGGGAGCCCTGCCTCTAACCCCCACAATGTGGAAGGGATAACTATACTTCAAGTAACAAGAAAGAAACCATACAAATACCATTTATCTAAAGTCACAATAAGATAAGCAGCTATTACAGTAGAGTAGAAGGCTTAGAAAGTGAAAAGCAAAGGAGCTAATATTACAACCAGGAATAATCAACCCAGCAAAACTGATTATAATCTTTCATGAGGAAAAAATGGATATCTAATGAGACAGAAGATTTTCAAGTATTTCTGACTTAAAAAATAAAGACCAAAGATAAGTAGAAAATATATCTTTCAAATACAAGACTCAAGAGAAGCATCAAATGGTAACAATGAAAGAGAAATCATTAGGGACTCCATGAGCTTAAACTGTTTACATTCACATATGGAAAGATGATAAATGTAACTTCTAAGAACTTTATCATCATTAGGGCAGTGAAAGGGACTCTACATAGACAAAGAACAGAGGAATAAGTAAATTATGTTGGGATTATCTAAAAAACAAATGGATGTGAGAGAGGGACGCACTGAAAGAAAGGGGAAAGGAGAGAAAGAATGACATAAACTACCTCACAAAAAAGGGCTGTACCAGGAAGAACTTTTATAGACAAGGGGAAGAGAGTAATGAGGGAGGTAGGCAGTGCTTAAACCTCACTCTCAACTGCAGTGGTTAAAAAAAGGAAGAATACACACATACACATACACATAGGACTTACAGAAACTTATCTTATGCAACAGGAAAGTAGGAGGCAAAAGAGATAAGATAATGGGGGTGATAAAAAGAAGGGCAGATTAAGGAAAACAATAGTTAGCAGTAACATAGACTTTTGAGGAGGGACTGTGTAAAAAGAGAGAGCAGGATAAAACAAAAGAAAATAGAATCAAAGGAAATGCAGTCAGTAATCACAAATGTGAATGTGAATAGAATGAATTCACACATAAAGCAGAAGAAGATAACAGAACAAATTAGAAACCAGAAGTAACAATGTGCATTTATAAAAACACAAGAAAGAGAGGATACACCCAATTAAAATATGGAGCTGGAGCAGAATCTAATACATTTCAGCTAAAGTAAAAAAGGCAGGCAGAGGTTGTAAACATCATTTTAGACAAAACAAAAGCAAAAATTGATCTAATTAAAAAATAAAATGAGAAAAAGTGTTTCTTGCTAAAAAGCACCATAGAAAATGAAGCAATATTAGTACTAAACACAGAGTAGCATGTCTTAATTGCATAACATCTAAATTCTTAAAGTAAAAGTTAAATGAGTTACAAGAGGAAACAGACAACAAATTATACTAAAGGAGGAACTCAACTTTCTCCTTTCAGAGCTAAATAAATCTAACCATAAAAATGAATGTGAAAGAAAATGAATAGGAGATGAATAAAATTTTAGAAAAGTTAGATATGATAGACCTCTAGATAAAATTGAATGGGGATAGTAAGAAATATGCCTTTTTTCGCAGCAGAATAGGGTACTTTCACAACAATTGATCATGTATTAGGGCATAAAAAAATTCACAAGTAAATACAGAAAAGCAGAAATAATTATTTTAAAATATAATACAATAGAACTTTTATGAAGTTTAGATTAAAACTTAATTGAAAGCTAAATAATCTAAACTTAAAGAATGAATGGATCAAAGAACAAATCACAGAAACAATCAATAATTTCATTAAAAATCATGGCAACAATGAGACAAATGAGACAACAAACTTTATTGGATACAGCCAAAGCAATACTTAGAGAACAATTTAAATCTTAAAATGCATATATAAAAAGGGAGAGGGAGAGAAAGAGACTGACAGAGAGAGAGAGAGAAAAGAGCAGATTGACATTGCACATGCAGCTAAAAATTAAATAGAAAAAAATAACAAATAAAAAATCCTTAATTTGGAATGGCAAAATGGAAAATCCTAACCAAAATGAAAAACCAAAGGAGAGAACAATAAAAGTGAAAAAAAAAACATTGAGATAAGAAATAAAACTAGAAAATGGTTTTATGAGGGAAAAAAACAATGTTTAATAAACTATATATTAATTTGATTTAGAAAACAAAAAAACCATATTGCCAGTATAAAAAATGAAAAAGGTAAATATATCAACAATGAAATTTAAATTGAAGCAATTATTTTTAAATTAAATTTTATGTTTATTTTTATTTTACATCATTTATTTCCACAAGATTTTGAGCTACAAATTTTCTCCCACTCTTTCCCCAAAACAGCAATCCCACTGTATAACTCCTCCTCCAATCTGCTCTCTTCTAAATCCTCCCCCATAAACCCTCTGACTTTCCAGTAGGGCATGATGGATCTCTATACCCCAGGGCCTGTATGTCTTATTTTCCAGTTGCATGTAAAATATAATAATAATAATAATAATAATTTGTAAACATTTGATATTAAAACTTTGAGTTACAGAATCTTTTCCTTCCTCCCTCATCACTCACTCTTACTGGGAAGATAAGCAATTCAAAATAGGTTGTACATATGTAGCTGTGCAAAACATTTCCACAGTGGATAAATTGTGAAAGACTGACTATATTTACCTCCCTCTTATCCCACCCCTCCATTTGTTCTGTTCTCTACTTTGACTCTGTACCTTTTCAAAAGTGTCTGATTCCAAATTCCCTCCCCCCCCCCAACCAGCCCTTCCCTCCATCATCCTCCATCCCATCCCCTCCTCCCCCCCACTCTCCTGTAGGGTGACACCCTATTTAGTGTTTATGTGACTCCCTCCCTAAGCCAAATTCATTGAGAATAGGGTTGATCCATTCCCTTTTGCCTTCTTTTTCTTTCCCTCCATTGTAACAGATTTCCTTGCCTCTTCTATGAGATAATTTACCCCATTCTGTCTCTCCCCATCTCCTCTCATTATATTCCTCTCTCACCTCTCAATTTCACCTTTTAAATATCACCCCTTCCTATTCAATTGGTCCTGTGCCCTCTGTCTATGTATACCTGTACATGTATATACACACACTCACATATGTATTCATATGCCCATATAGCCACCTAAACACACATTTATATTTGCTCCAACTATTCTCATACTGAGAAAAGTTTCATCAGTTACAATGATCGTTTTTCCATGTAGGAATGTTAATTGTTCAACTTTGATAAGTTCCTTATGATTTCTTTTCCCTGTTTACCTTCTCTTGCTTCTTGGATCTGAATGTCAAATTTTCTATTCAACTCTGGTTTTTTCAACAAGAATATTGAAAGTCCTCTATTTCATTGAATGACCATATTTTCCCCTGAAACATGTGTAAGGGTTATGGGATTTAAAGATCTCCCATGCCCCATGGATGTGCTGACAAAGCAGAGCAAGAGAAAGTGAAAAGCCAAGCTAACGGTCCTGTGGTTGGCAGTTGGTGGCGGTTGCCTTTTTTTTTTTTTGAGTTAGGACTCCTGCTGAGCACTGCCAGGGGCCAGAGCTGCTGGGAGCGCGCTTCCAGGACGCTGGGTGGTTGCTGTGAGTGGGGAGAGGAGGACCTTTGCCTGAGGTAGCCTGTTCTGTTTTAAAGGCTTGAAAATGTGGGTGCTTTCTACTTTATCTACCTGTGCCAATGTCATAACTA
>NW_027187361.1:5781948-5808151 GCF_028583685.1 Petaurus breviceps papuanus
ATATTTGTAATCTCTATAGGCATTGTGAATATGGCATTGCTGATACAACATGATACTCAGTTTTGCTGGGTAGGTGATTCTTGGTTTTAACAAAAGCTCCTTTGACCTCCAGAATATCATATTCCAAGCCCTTCGAATCCTCAATGTAGAAACTATCAGATCCTTTTTTATCTTGATTGTGTTTCCACAATATTCAAACTGTTTCTTCTTGGCTTCTTGTAATATTTTCTCCTTGATCTGGGAACTCCAGAACCTGGCTATAATATTCTTAGGAGTTTTCTTTTTGGTATCTTTTTCAAGAGGTGATCAGTATATTCTTTCAACCTCTATTTTGCTTTCTGGTTCCAAACATCAGGGCAATTTTCCTTGAGAATTTCTTGAAGGGTGATTTCTAGGTTCTTTTTTTATCATGGTCTTCAGGTAGTCCAATAATTTTTAAATGGCCTCTCCTGGATCTATTTTCCAGGTCAGTGGTTTTTCCAATGAGATATTTCACATTGCCTTCTACTTTTTCATTTGTTTAGATCTTTTTAATAGTACTTTGATTTCTCATAAAGTCACTAGCTTTCATTTGCTCCAATCTAATTCTGAAGGAATGATTCTCTTCAGTGAGCTTTTGAGATTCTTTTTCCATTTGGAAAATTTGACTTTTTAAAGCATTCTTCTCCTCATTGGCTTTTTGAGCCTCTTTTGTCATTTGAGTTAGTCTATTTTTTTAAGGTGCTGTTTTCTTCAGTCAGGTTGTTGACTCACTTTTCATGATTTTCTTGCATCATTCTCATTTATCTTCCCAATTTTTCCTCCATTTCTCTTATTTGGTTTTCAAAATCCTTCTTAAGCTCCTCTATGGCCTGTAACCAATTCATTTTTTTTTTTTTGAAGATTTTGGGGCAAGAGTTCTGACTTCATTTTCTTCCACCTTTTCCATGCTTTGATCCTTTTTGTCCCCCAAAAAGGAATCCAAAGTTGTATCATTGTGCTTGCTTTGCTTCCTTTGCTTACTCATGTTGCCACTCAAATACTTGACCTTTGAGCTTTCTGTCAGAGTAGAACTCTGCTTCCAGAGAGGAGAGCTTTGTCCCAAATCACTGGGGTTCTCACAGCTGCCAGAGCTATTAGTTGGATACCCTCTCTGAAGCTTCCCCCAGCTCTGGCACCTGATCATGCACCCCAGGTCCTCCACCCTACACAATCAATACAGATCCAAGTTTGTTAAAGCAAGAGCGATTACCCCTCAGACTGATTCCTTGGTCCCTCTACAATCTGTAGGCCAGGAGCTCTGAAGAAGCCATCTGGTGGTGGCTGCATGGTTGCAGCACCTCAGCCACTTCTCCCTCCAGGGGACAGAGGCCATACCACACTGCTAAGCCCCCTGTTCCCACAAAATCCACATTGAACTATCATTTTGTCTTTGGCATTCATGGGTTGATAATTCTGGAAACTGCCACAGCTGCTGGTGATCCACTCTCCTGAAGTCCTTCCAGCTGGTGGCTGGTTGGGGTGCTAAAACCATGTGCTCACACGTGGCTGGGCTCTGCTCCCAGCACTCTGCAATGGACCATTCTTGTCCATCTGCTGGGCTGCCTTTAGTGGGAGATTTGTTTCTCTCTGTCACTTTGTGGGTTCTGTAGCCCTAAAGTTTGTTTAGAGTCATTCTTATAGGTATTTGAGGTGGTTATGAAGGGAGTATACAGAGTTTTCCTGCTTCTTGGCTCTGCCTCTAAAGCAATTATTAAGAACATTTTGTCCTATTATATACAAGTGAAAATGACAATCTAAGTAAAATACAGAGATATTTATCCCCCCATAAATAAATTGCCCAAATTAAAAGAAGAAGAAATAGAATACTTAAATAGACCTTTCTTAGAAAAAAAATGAATAAGCCAAGCCATGATGAGCTTCCTAAGGAAAAAAAAATCTCTATGAACAAATGGATTTACAAGTAAATTTGCCAAACATTTAAGGAACTCTTAATCCCAACTTTATGTATGTTATTTACATATTTATAATTAAAAAAATAAGTCAAGGAGTACTACCAAATTCTTTTTAATAACATGAATATGATTTTGATTACTGGGCCAGAAAGAGCAAGAACAGAAAAAAAAACTCTATAGAACAATTTCTTTAATGAATATTAGTGCAAAAGATTTCCATTAATAAGCATTATCTGTAAAGGGGGAAAGCTAGAATATTTCTCAATGATATCGGGGTGAATAAACACGTCCATTATCACCAGTGTTATTCAATATTATTTTTGAACGCTAACTTAAACAAAAAGAAAGGAAAAGGAACTTGAAGGAATGAAAATAGACAATGAAGAAATAAAGGCATTAGTTTTGGAGATCATATGATTCTATACTTAGAGAGCCCTAGAGAATCAACTAAAAATAACTAGTTGAAAAAAATTACAACTTTAGCAAAGTTGTGGGCTATAAAATAAACCCACATAAATCATCAGCATTTTTATATATTAGCAACAAAACAAACTTTTGGGTCAAGAACTCACTATTGAAAAATTGTTGGGAAAACTTAAAAGCAGTTTGGCAGAAACTTGGCATAGACCATGATCTCAAACTATATACCAAGATAAGGTCAAAATTGGTATATGATTTGGATATAAATAGTGATGTCAAAATCAAATTGAAATATTTTACTTGTCAGCTCTATGGATGAGATAAGAGTTTATGATTATAGGAAATAAAAAGGATAATTTTTATTACATTGAATCAAAAAGGGTTTGCACAAAGAAAATCAATGTAACTGAAATTAGAAGGAAAGACAGAAATTTGAGTGTGGGAGATTTTACAGCAAGTTTCTCTGATAAAGGCCTCCTTTCTCAAATATTGACATACTGATTCAAACTTATAAAAATAAGAGTCATTCCCCTAATTTATAAATGGTCAAAGTATATGAACAGACAGTTTTCAGAAAAAGAAATCAAAGCTGTCTATAAACAAAGGCTCTAAAAATGCTCTTTATAAAATGCTCTAAATCACATATATAAAAAGTACTCTACTTCACAGTTCATCAGAGAAATACATATTTAAACAATTCTGAGGCACCACCTCATATTTATCATGTTGGCTAACATGACATAAAAGGAAAATGACAAATGCTGGAGGGGACGTGGAAAAATATGGGCACTTGGTGGAGTTGTGAACTGATCCAACCATAATGGAAAATAATTTGGAACTATGCTCAAAGGTCTAGAAAACTGTGCCTACCCTTTGACTCAGTAATACCACTACTAGGTCTGTATCCCAAAAATATCGAAGAAAAATGAAAAGGACTTAAATATACAAAAATATTTATAGCAGCGCTTTTTGCAGTGGCAAAGAATTGGAATTGAGGGGATGTCCTTCAACTGGGGAATGACTGAACAATTTGTGAGATACTATTATGATGAAATACAACTGTGCTAAAAGAAATGACAAGCACAATGGTTTCAGAAAAACCTGGGAAGATTTATATGAACTGATGTCAAGTGAAATAAACCTAACATTTTACAAAGTAACATTAATATTATAAGATGATTGACATTTGAAAGACTTACCTACTCTAACCAATACAATAATCCAAAACAATGCTAAAGAATTCATGATGAAAAATGCTATCTACCTCCAGAGAGAGATCTGATGAACTCTGGGTATAGACCAAAGCATACTTTTTCACTTTGTTTTTTGAACTTCATTGGGGTTTCTTTCCCATAACATGTTTTGCATGACTTAATTCTATATTATTGCTATCATATTGCTTTCCTTCTCAATGGGTGGCAGAGTGATGGGCAGGAGGAAGAAAATTTAGAAATTAAGATGTCTTTCTTTTTAATGAATGCTAAAAAAAGAAGGAAAGTTTTTAAAAATGCCAATAACCCCTCCCCTTAGAATGGGTAAGTGCATTGTTATCACTCATTTAAATTAGCTAGCTGATAGCAATAGAGACTTATTTTCATAATCTGATATGAGCTTCTTGCAGGACAGTGATGTGGGAAATTGAAGTTCTGCTAGAGAGGGATACAAAGCTTAGGATACTCTTCAGAGAAAGGCTTACTTTTGTAAAGTACTTTAGAAGGTCCTTGGCTCCTGGCAGCAAGAGGCCTTCAAAAGATGGGAGCTAAGGAGGGACATAGAAAAGTATCTAAAACAAATTCAATTTCCTTCATAGTTGTTCCTAGAATACTATAACAATTTGGTTGTATGGGTACATGGGGTTGGGAGGGCAGAAAATCATGAAGAAGCAAGAGAAAATATTCTAACTCTGATATTCTAAGACCTTTCATGAAAGATAGAGGAAGAAAAAATATTTCCCTTTTTGAACTGTTGAGAAAACATACTGAAATATGACAGAATAAATGCTTGAAACTTACCTTAAAAAAGGTAAATGTGAATGCTTGTAAGTAATAGGAGGTTGAGAAGGAGAACCACTGATCAATGTAATGATACCTCCGATTGACCTAATGAGATTTATTGAAAATTAAATACATCACATATGTGTACTCAGACATTCTATTACTTAGCCAAGAGGAAAAAGTGAACTCCTTTGATTGGTACCCAGTATGTGAGACTGCTAACAAAATGATCATTAACTGAGAGCGAAAAGGTGCCCTCTGATCAGAAATGCCTCCTCTTGGTGATCTTTAAGAACAAAATATAAAGCAACTCCCCACTTTTTTTTCCTTTTCTTTTTCATGGATTTCTCTCCCTTGGATTTCTAGACTAGGGTGAAACGAAAGGGAAGAGGGTAATTTTCCCAATCCCCAGCCCCCAGCCCCAGCACTAGTAATGGAGCTTTCAACAGAAACATAGCAGTGCAAGGTGTTCTTTTGGTAATCTTAAGAGAGAAGTTTCTGGTGGCCTCCGAGGCCTTACTACTATCTTCTGACTTTGTTTACTTGTCTATGTCAGTGACTAACAATCCTAAGAATGGACGTCTGAGCCTGGGTGTTAACTTGTGGATAATGTTGAATTTGAATTCTCAGAGCTTAAAATATCCCAAGTTCAAAATTCTGGTACTAGAAACTCTGAAGATTTCCTTAACAACATCTTCTTGGAGGAGAAGAAGAAAGGAGATCTTATAATGAAATGATTAAATCCTTGATATGTGGGGCTGTAAATCTAGACCTTGCCAACAATACACAATATCCATATGAGTTGTTTTTACTAGTAGAGGTATTAAGTTTATGAGGAACATTTGTTCAATATAAAATGTCTTTGCCTTTCTGGGGGGTGTCTAATAAAATTAATAGGCTCTTTAAGTGTGTGTTTCCTTGCATTCGTTCATCTGCCTGTGGATTTTTTGTCTCATGATTATTCTGTCTGTCTGGTAGAAGAAATAAAAAACTTGTTCCCCACCCAATACCCATGCTTTTATATTGTGTACCTTTGTGGAAGGTGAAAAGTGGTATGCTGTTTAATATTTAATAATCATCTCTCTGGGGAGAAAATATGCATACAACACACTTTTAAATTTAATATGTATAATAATATTTTCACTATCACTTTCTTAAGTTTAGAAATCAAGAAAATAATAAATTAAACAATATTTTGTAGTACATGTTTATTTGCAAAGTGAAAATGTTCACATTGAAAATTTAAAAATCGGGGGCGGAGCCAAGATGGCGGAGTAGAAGCAGGACCTTCCCGCAGCTCCGGCTTCCACCTTCCCCAATCCATATAAAAAGGGGACTCTAAACAAACTTTGGAGCAGCAGAACCCACAAAATGACACAGAGAAGCTAACCTCCCACTGAGGACAGCCTGTAAGGCCGGCAGGAATCCAGCACAGTGCTCTGGGAGCCAAGCCCAGCCTCACACCAAGGCTTTAGCCCCAGGGCGGGCCTGAACAGCCGCCTGGCAGAGGGACTCCAGATCAGCAGCAGCAGTGGCCGTTTCCAGATTCATCAACACAGAGATGTGAAGGACAAAGTGAGAGGCCAGTGCAATCTGGACTTTGGGACCAGTAAGTGGGAGTGCCTGGCTTTTACCCCCGGGGCTAGAAGCGGCTGAGATGCTGGCACAGCCAGCCAGTATGATGTGACAGCTTCAGCTCCTGGCCTGCAGAGTGTAGGGGGACCAAGCATCAGTCTGAGGGGTAATTGCTCTTGCTTTAACCTGCTTGGATCTGGATTGCAGTCTAGGGTGGAGGTCCTGGGTTGTGTGTCCAGCTTGCCAGAGAGTGTGAGACCTCAGAGAGGAGACCATTCTAATACTTCAGGCAGCTGAGAAAACCCCCGCATTTGGGACGAAAGCTTCCCTGTCTGGTGGCAGAGTCCTACTGTGGTAAAAAGCCAAAAAGTCAAGTAATTGAGTGGCAAAATGAGCAGACAAAAGAAACAAAGCAGACAAAAGATTCCAACATTACACTCCTATTTTGGGGACAAGGAGCAAGGCATAGAACAGGAGGAAAACAGTGAAGTCAGAACTCCTGCACCAAAAGCTTCAAAGGAAAATACGAGCTGGTTACAGGCCATAGAGGACCTTAAGAAGCAGATAAGAGAATTGGAGGAAAAATTGGGAAGAGAAATGAGAACAGTGCAAGAAAATTATGAAATGAGAGTCAACAGCCTGACTGAGGAAAATAATACCTTAAAAAACAGACTGACTCAAATGGCAAAGGAGGCTCAAAAAGTCAATGAGGAGAAGAATGCCTTAAAGAGCCAAATTTGCCAGATGGAAAAAGAATCTCAAAAGCTCAATGAGGAGAATCATTGCCTCAGAATTATATTGGAGCAAATGGAAGCTAATGACTTTATGAGAAATCAAGAAGCTATTAAACAGATCCAGACAAATGAAAGAATAGAAGGCAATGTGAAATATCTCATGGGAAAAGCCACTGACCTGAAAAATAGATCCAGGAGAGATAATTTAAAAATTATTGGACTACCTGAAAGCCATGACCAAAGTAAGAACCTAGAAATCATCCTCCAGGAAGTTCTCAAAGAAAACTGCCCTGATATTTTATAACTGGAGGGCAAAATAGAGGTTGAAAGAATCCACTGATCACCTCCTGAAAAAGATCCCAAAAAGAAAACTCCTAGGAATATTATAGCCACATTCCAGAATGCCCAGATTAAGGAGAGAATATTACCAGCAGCCAGGAAGAAACAATTTGAATATTGTGGAAACACAATCAGGATAACCCAGGATCTGGCAGCTTCTACACTGAGGGATAGAAGGGCTTGGAATGTGATATTCCGGAGGTCAAGGGAGCTGGGATTAAAACCAAGAGTCACCTACCCAGCAAAACTGAGTATCATGTTTCAGGGGAAAATATGGTCATTCAGTGGAATAGAGGACTTTCAAGCATTCTTGCTGAAAAAACCAGAGTTGAATAGAAAACTTGACATTCAGATACAAGAAGCAAGAGAAGCATGAGAAGGTAAACAGGGAAAAGAAATCATAAGGAACTTATCAAAATTGAACTATTAACATTCCTACATGGGAAAACAGTAATTGTCACTTATGAAACTTTTCTCGGTAGTTGAAGGGATTACTATATATATATATATGTGTGTGTGTGTGTGTGTGTGTGTGTGTGTATGAGGGTATATGGGCATATGAATACATATGTGAATGTGTGTATATATGTTTACAGGTATACATAGATAGAGGGCACAGGACCAATTTAACAGGAAGGGATGATACTTAAAAGGTGAAATTAAGAGGTGAGAGGAATATAATGAGATGGGGAGAGACATATTGGGGTAAACTATCTCTTACAGAAGAGGCAAGGGAAAATGGTTACAATGGAGGGGAAGAATAGCAAGGCAAAATGGAATGGGTCAACCTTATTCCCATTGAATCTGGCTTGAGGAGGGAGTGAAATACATACTAAATAGGGTATCACACCATCCAGGAGAATAGGGGGAGAAGGGAATGAGAGGGGGAATGATGGAAGAGAGGGCAGGCTTGGGGAGAGAGAAGTTGGAAGCACCTACCTTTGAAAAGGTACAGGATCAGGGTGGAGAGTGGATCAGGTGGGAGGTGGGATGGGAGGGAGGGAAGTGTAGTCAGTCTTTTACAATATATCTACTATGTTGTTGTTTTGCATTAGCCACACATGTTCAACCTATACTGAACTCCTTGTCTTCACAGTGGGGGTGGGTGATGACGAAGGAAGGGAATGAATCTGGAATTGAAAGTTTTAAAATCAATTATTCAAATATACATATATATATATTCTATTATTAATACCTTCTTACATGTAATTGGGAAATAAGATATACAGGCACTGAGGCATAGAGATCCATTGGAAAAGTCGAAAGTGTTATGGGAGAAAATATGGGAGAGAGCAGATTGGAGGAGGGGATATCCTGTGGTACTGCTATTTTGGGGTGGTGGGTGGGGGAAAAGTGGGGAGAATATTTGTAACTCAAAATCTGGCGGAAACGAATGATGTAAATCAGAAGTTAATAAAGCATTTTTTAAGTAAAAAAAATAATAAAAAAAAGAAAATTTAAAAATCATCTCTCTCAAGCTAGTTTGAGAAGGCTCCAGCACTCACCTGGAGGGGACTCTGAATAAGGGGAAATCCTAGACACAAACCATACCTAAATTTTGTTTTAGAGGAAGGGCAAAAATAGAAATCAAACCTTCTATGGCCAGGTCCCTAGGATAGAAAATGTCTGTGGATACCCCAATACCATAGAGTGTTAGGGGTCCCTAGGCTATATGGGATACATATGTGTGTATGTATGTATGTATGTAGAAATACATTTGTATTTACATATGTGTGTATACCATGTGTGTAAATACACATATACATATGTACATGTGCTTTCAAAAATCAGTATATAAACAATAAGAAAGATCAATGGGTAAACATCAGTCTGTCTTGGGTACAACTGCTTACTGTCAGACCTCTCTAACCTCCTATAAGGACGAAGTATTTAACTGGGGAGGTTAAGGTGGTAACAGCAATGGTTCCTTCATGCAGAGAACTTGCAAAGAGATTAGAATAGGTCATTATAGATGGCTTTCAAATATGAAGCTAATCCTCTAATGAAAGAGTAAAGTCAGACCTAAACTACTGTGAAAAAGACAAAGCTTATTTGGGGCACTGCATATCTCTCTTTCTTCACCTGACCAATTTTTTATCCCTCTATTTCCCTACTCAGAAACAAAACATCAGAGCAGTAGTAACACTAGGTTTTCCCTGTAAAAAAAGAAAGTCCTGATAAACTCAGTCAATAATGCACAATAGTTCTGTAGGTTGCCATTCTCATGGGGCATTTCCATTTTAGGAGAGAATGCCTGGAGAAAGAAGGCTTTAGCAAAAAGAATGAGTTAATGGTGTAACTTTAGGTTCTTTGACATCCATATGGGGGAGATGAGAATAGGAAGACTTCCCCATAATGAACTAGATGAGTAAGACATCATCTTCTCTGCTTTCCCACAAATTCAATCCTGGCCAAAGTAATAGAAATTATTTAACATGGAGAGGAGAAGAATGTGTACAATGAATTAATCAACTGTACTATTGATCGACTAGCTATAGCTAATCCTACTGAGGAAAAAGCAAGAGAAAAATTTTTACTTGTTATTTTTTAATAGTAGAGGGATTCAGATTGGATGGTAATTAGAAATTCCTGATAGGGTGATTAGATTGCTGTCTGAAGAGAGAAATTTTCCTTTGTCAGCCATTAAGACTGTGAGCATTGTAACTTATGAAACTTTTCTCAGTAGTTGAAGGGATTTTATATATATATATATACATATACATATACATATATATACATATACACATGTATGTATATATATGAGGGTATACGGGCATACAAATATATATGTGAGTGTGTGTATATATGTTTACAGGTATGCATAGATAGAGGACACAGGGCCCTCTTACCAGGAAGGGATGATACTTAAAAGGTGAAATTAAGAGGTGAGAGGAGTATGAGAGGAGATGGGGAGAGACAGATTCTATCTCATACAGAAGAGGCAAGGGAAAATGGTTACAATGGAGGGGAAGAATAGGAAGGCAAAAGGGAATGAGTCAACCTTATTCCCATTGAATTTGGCTTGCGGAGGGAGTGAAATACACACTAAATAGGGTATCTCACCCTTCAGGAGAATAGGGGGGGAAGGGGATGAGAGGGGGGATGATAGAAGAGAGGGTAGGCTGGGGGGGAGGGAAGTTGGAAGCACCCACTTTTGAAAAGGGATGGGATCAAAATAGAGAATAGAACAAGTGGGAGGTGGGATAGGAGGGAGGGAAATATACTCAGTCTTTTACAATATATCTACTATGTTATTGTTTTGCATTAGCCACACATGTACAACCTATACTGAACTGCTTATCTTCCCAGTAAGGGTGGGTGACAAGGAAGGATAGGAATGAATCTGGAATTGAAAGTTTTAAAATCAAATATTCAAATGTATATATATATATATATATATGTGTGTGTATGTGTGTGTGTGTGTGTGTGTGTGTGTATACTCTTATTAATACCATCTTACATGTAATTGGGAAATAAGATATACAGGCACTGAGGCATAGAGATCCATTGGAAAAGTCGAAAGGGGTATGGGAGAAAATATGGGAGAGAGCAGATTGGAGGAGGGGATATCCTGTGGGACTGGTATTTTGGGGGCATTGGGTAGGGGAAAATGGGGAGAAAATTTGTAACTCAAAATCTGGCGGAAATGAATGATGTAAATCAGAAGTTAATAAAGCATTAAGAAAGAATAAGACTGTGAGCAATACTAGAGGCGGGGGCGGGGGGTACTAGAAGAGTTGGATACCTGTGATCTTATAACTACCTCTTTATTATTGAGTAAAAAGACAAGTGGGAACATGTGTCTTCCATTCCTTCCTTGCTATTCATCTAACTCTCAAAATAGTGTCCTATTCTGTTTGGACCATAAAGTCAATTCCTAAATATTGTTTGGTTTTTCTGGGTTAATTAGTGCTGACCAGAAATCGCAGTGATTTCCTCCTGTAACATAGAGTTGGTTTAATATCTGTCTTTTTACAACTAGTAGAGTTGAGATGGATTTGTATTTCAGAGCCATCAAACATTTTCTTGTAAAAATACAAATAAATTTAGCTCATTGTTACAAGCCACATGCCAATCTTCTTTTCAGCTTCAGGTAAAGTAATGGTCTGTCAGAATCTAAGAAAAATGTACATGTGTTCATCCAAATAAGGTTTCTATTATTTCTTGACTCAGTGGCTTTGATTATTTGATTCAACATACTATTGTTCTAATTAGTTACACCTTCATGTCTACAAATGCTCTAATTCTACAGGCTTTCATTACAGTTAGAAACATTTTGCATAGGAAAGACATAATTTTGTATCATTAAGATTTTGTAATGAGACCTTTCTTACTGGTAGAGAACAGCAATACATAAGGATATAAGATCTTTTACTTACCTTTGTTTTCTGACAGAATAGTATTTTTCTTGCCTACAAAATTCCCTTCATGAGTAGGCTTTCCCTCTGATGTAAACAAACTGAACATATGGCTTAGTAATTAAAATATTGAAGGGAGCCTTTATTGCCAGAGGCTGTTTCTGATGAATTAAAGTATGTGGAAATTTATGGTTAATTTTTGTGGAATGTTCTCTTCAAACATTACCCTTTCTGTTCCTGAGACTTTCATTTAAGCCATTCTAATAACCCTTGTGATTATGTAACTTTTCACCTTAGCTTTCTTTGATAATTTTTCTCCCTCTAGACATATTCTTTAAAGTCCTAGTGTGCTGGACTTACACTCAGAAAGACCTGAGTTTGAATCCTTCCTCAGATATTTGCTAACTATATGACCTTGGGCAAATCATTCAGCCTCCCTCAGTCTGAGGTTCCCCATATGTAAAATGAGGAAAATAGCTCCTACCTCACAAGGTTGCCAGGAGTGTTAAGAAAAAAAATATGTAAAGTGTTTTGCAAACCTTAAAGTCCTATACAAATGCTAATTTTTGTCATCATCATTATTATTATTACATTTTTTACTGTCTTGGATATAATAAATATTTTTATATGATAGGATTAATATGGTACAGTGCAAGGACAGTGGATTTGGAGTCAAAAGACCAGAGTTCTAATTCTGTCTCTGTCACAACCTATGTGACCATGACCTAGTGCCTTAATTTATCCAAACCGTGGTTTTCTCATCTATAAAATGAGAAGTTCAAAGAAGATAGCCCTTAATGTTCCTGGAGGTTCTAAATTTATGACTCTATGATTATATTTTCCTTGAACTCAGATACCCTTCTAAGAATGAGTTTTTATATAATTAGACTTAACTTATTCAGGGTATTTGAAAGAATACTTGGTTTTGAAACTTGCCTTTATTTTCTCCTCAACTTTGCCATCCCATTCCACAAGCAAGATTTCTTCTTTTAATTGGACAATGTTAAGGCACACATATTAATATCACATGTCATGAGGTTTTTTTCCCCTTAATTTCTTCCCTATCTTCAGACAAAGATATCAGTTATCTATAGTTATATGAAAAAAAATGTTCTAAATTACTGGATAAAAGAAATGTTAATTAAAACAAGTATGGGGAAGTACCTTACTCCTATCAGAGTGGCTAATAGGAAAATGTTGGATGTTGAAGGGGATATGGGAAAACTGGGACACATAAACAGTTGATGGAGTTTTGAACTGATCCAATCACTCTAGAAAGCAATTTGGAACTATGCCTAAAGGGCTACAAAACTGTACATACCCTTTGATCCCACAATATCACTACTAGGTCTATGTACCAAAGACATCCACCAAATAGAAGGGAACCTATTTGTGCATATATTTAAAGCAACTCTTTTTGTAGCAGCTAAGAATTGAAAATCAAAAGGACGTCCATCAATTGGGGAATGCCTCAACAAACTGTAGCATATGATTGTTATGGCATATTATTGAGCTATAAGAAATGACAAGCAGGATGATTTCAGAAAAAAACCCTGGATTTACATGAATTGATACATAGTGAAGTGAACAGAACCGGGAGAATGTTGTACACAGTAACAGCAATATTGTTCCATGAAAAATGGTAAATGACTTAGCTATTCTCAGCAATAAATGATCCAAGACAATCCCAAAGGACTACTAATAAAGTATGCTATCCAGAAGAAAAACTGATACCGATTGACCACAGACTGAAGAATCCTGTTTTTCTTTCATTTTTCCTTTATCAGAGTCTTATTATACAAAATGACTAAAATGGAAATGTTTTATGTAATTCAACATATATAACCTATATCTGATTGCTTACCATCTCATGGAGGGAGGAGGTATTCAAAGGAGGAAGGGATAGAATTTGAACTCAAAACTTTAAATACAAATGTTTAAAAAATTCTTTCCTGTCCAAATTCTACTTGCTAATTTAATATCTTCATATTTAAACACCCTTTGTTACCCATATTTGTCACATGTTTTGTCTTCATTTAAACTCATATGTTTAATAAATTATATTGCTTCTAAACCATTTATTCTCAGTGGTTGTCATTTTTTTCACTCCTGTTCCCCCACTGCAGTTCATTACATCTTTATTTTAATTATCCTTGAGGCTTCATCTAGTTTTATTACTATAAATATCTTTAGTATAAGAAAAAAGAAGAAAGAATGTCTTTTGCTTAAAATCACAAAAATATCTTGAAGCACCATGAGTCTCTCCCCCAGGAATGATGCATAATGCACCAGTGAAAGCACTGTTTGGGTGAGGATGAATAATGTGTGGTATCTACGGAGCTCCTTTAAAATTAAAGTTACTGACTTTTTAGGAAAATTTGCCTATCTACGGTGCCTAGGGTCAGTTAGATGGTACAGTAAACTTGGAGTTAAGAATGTCTGAGTTCAAATCCTGTCTCAGACACATTATATTACCCTGGGCAATTCACTTAACCCTTTCAGCTTTATTTTTTCATCTATAAAATTAGAATATACAGGGTTGTTGTATCAAATCAGATAATACAGGCAAAATGCTTTGTAAACTTTAAAGCACTTTGTCAGTGTTACCTATGAGTATTCATATATTTAATCTCCAGAGTTTTATTTAGCAGTCATGGGACTTAAAGTGAATAAGGGCTTCAGAAGTCAACCAATCAATCCCTCTCATTTTACAAGCAAGGAAACTGTGGCCCAGAGATGAGAACTGACATGTCCAAGAGGACAGGGACAGAAAGGGGTACAGTCAGGATTTATTAGGATATTGGAATTATGAAATAACTACAATTAGAATCATATGATTATAAATTTAAAGCTAGAAGGTACCTTGAAGGCCATTGAATCCAAACTCCTAATTAACAGAGAAGGAAACTAAGGTGCACAAGTTAAAGTGATTGCCCATGATGAGACAAGATGTAAGTGTCTGAAGCAGGTTTTTTTTCTTTTTGAAGTGGAGAGGGCAGATCAATTGGGGTTAAGGAATTTGCCCAATGCCACACGGCTAGTAAGTGTTAAGTGTCTGAGGCCATATTTGAGCTCAGGTTCTCCTGACTCCAGGACCGGTGCTCCATTCACTGTGCCACCTAGCTGCCCCTGAAGCAGGTTTTGAACCCAAATTTTTTTCTGACTATAAGTTTATTGCCTTAATCCCTCTAGCACATTGCCTCTCAGGGTAAAAGATACCATAGAATTTCAGGTGTAGGGTCTTTTTTCTGTTGACAATCCTTGGATTCAGCCTACAATTATCTATTTTTTTTCAAAAATTTTTATTTTAGATTCAGATGCCAGAACAAAAATACAGAATAGAGAAAAAAAAACCAGATCATAAACTTAAATATTGGAACAAATACAAAGTTGGAAAAAACCATATCATGTGCATTGCAGAACATAAGAGAAGATTGAAAATATATAACAATAGATTTTCATTTCAAGAAACCCTATAAGATAAATACTCATTTTGTTGAGAATTGTCCATCATTTCTCTGCTTCCTTGTAAGTTTTCTTTTGTTCTCTACTATGCGTTTTTTTATTTTGTTCTTTTTTACCTCCCCCACCCCTCAAAGATTACAATAAAGTCTAGGTATCTTTCTCTAGAGGTATAGATATATACATATACATACATACATGTATCAACATATACTTTACCAAACCTATTCTACTACTGATCTTTGTTTTTTATATATGATTATATCTTGTTTCCTATCCCTCCTGCCTCCTCTAATTTATTTCTACCCACTATCTAGCCCTTGTATGACTTGCCTACTCCCCTCCAAGGATTTCTCCCCTATCCTCCTATTCCCATAAATCTAAACACCCTTCTATATCCCTATTTTACCTATTCCCTCACCCTCCCCTCTAGAGAGCCCTCCTTTATCCTCTCCCCGCTCCCTATGCCCCTACCATTTTATTTCCTCTGATTTTAGAAGACTTTTAAACTCTTCTAAATATATATGTATATGTATTGGAGTACCTGAAAGCCACGATCAAAAAAAGAACATAGAAATCATCCTCCAAGAAATTCTCAAGAAAAATTTCCCTGATGTTTTAGAATCAGAGGGCAAAATAGAGGTTGAAAGAATCCACCTATCACCTACTGAAAAAGATCCCCAAAAGAAAACTCCTAGGAATATTATAGTCAGTTTCCAGAGTTCCCAGATCAAGGAGAAAATATTACAAGCAGCCAGGAAGAAACAATTTGAATACTGGGGAAACACAATCAGGATAACACAGGATCTGGCAGCTTCTACACTGAGGTATGAAAGGGCTTGGAATATGATATTCTAGAGGCCAAAAGAGCTGGGATTAAAACCAAGAATCACCTACCCAGCAAAACTGAGTATCATGTTTCAGGGGAAAATATGGTCATTCAATGGAATAGAGGACTTTTAAGCATTCTTTATGAAAAAAAGAGTTGAATAGAAAATTTGACATCCAAATACAAGAAGCAAGAGAAGCATGAGAAGGTAAACAGGGAAAAGAAATCATAAGGAACTTATCAAAGTTGAACTACTTAGATTCCTACATGGAAAAATGATAATTTGTAACTTATGAAACCTTTCTCAGTATGAGAATAGTCGAAGGGAATAGAAATGTGTGTATATATATATATATATATGTATATGTGTGTGTGGTATGTGTACATACATACATATATATATGTCTATATAGGAGGGTATATGGGTGTATGAATGCATATGTGAGAATGTGTACATATGTATACAGTATGTATACAGGTATACATAGACAGAGGGTACAGGACCAGGTGAGTAGGAAGGGATGATACTTAAAAGGTGAAATTAAGAGGTGAGAGAGGAATATAATGAGAGGAGATGGGGAAAGATGGAATGGGGCATAGAAGAGGCAAGGGAAAACTGTTACAATGGAGGGCAAGAGCAGGAAGGCAAAAGGAATGAGTCAATCCTATTCTCAATGAATTTGGCTTACACTAAACAGGGTATCTCACCCTACAGGAGAGTAGGGGGAGAGGAGATAAGAGGGGGAATAATGGAAGGGAGGGCAGGCTGGGGGGGAGGGAAGTTGGAAGCACCCACTTTTGAAAAGGGACAGTATCAAAGTAGATAATAGAACAAGTGGGGGGTGGGATGGGATGGAGGGAAATAATATAGTCAATCTATCACAATATATCCACTATGGAAATGTTTTGCATGGCTACACATGTACAGCCTATGTCAAATTGCTTGTCTTCCCAATAAGGATGAATGACAAGGGAGGTAGGGAAGGAATCTGGAATTCAAAGGTTTAAAATCAAATGTTTAAAAAAAAAATATATATATATATATATATATAATTATTATTATTACTTTACATGTAACTGGGAAATAAGATATACAGGTACTAGGGCATAGATATCCACCATGCCTTACTTGAAAATCGGAAAGGGGATGGGGGAAGACAGAGGAGAGAGAAGATTGGGGCCAGTGGGATCACTGTTTTGGGGTGGTGGATAAGGGGAAAATGGGTAAAAAAAAATGTAACTCAAAATCTTGGGGAAATGAATGATGTGAACTAAAGTAAACTAAAATTAAATTAAATTAAATTTTAAAAAATCATTCTGTAGTTTCTATAGACCCATGCTTTCTGGGAAAATCAACTCATTTGTTATTTTTTTTCATTCAGTGTTTTGGTTCACTTTCCTTTAAAATATAGGATTTATCACAAGTCAGCATAGTTTCTAGTAGTTTGAAATACCCTGTATATTTCCTATTCATTGTACTGTGTCTTACAACAATCTTACTAATTTTTCCTGTTGTCTTCATGAGTTTTGCTGTCAATTTATCTACTTGCAAACTAAGTTTATACCCAGACTTTCTCTCTTGTCCCTTTGGTCTTTTGACATTTTTTCTCATATTTTGAATATGGATCTTACTTCCCTCTTCATTATTTGGCCTCTTCCATGCCTACTGCTGTGGTCCTCAGGTTTGTTTTCTATCAAGACCCCTGAGATCAAGTAGTCTCAGCTTCCTCAAGCTGGATGAAGGAATCACAGTGCCTCGTTGGATCCTTGTTTCCTGGAAACTCCCATATGAGATAATTAGCCATGACTAGGTTTCTACCTCCCCTTTTCCTTTGGAAATAGGAGCCTTTTCCTACATCTTCATCTCTAACCACATCTCAACTGATATATATTTCCCCTACACTCACAGTTGAAACCCATTTATGTCACATGACTGGTCAGGATCAATGTTTTCTACCTTTTGTGAATGTGGGTGATTCACCCTGAATCACAGTCATTTAGAGCTGGGTAGGATCTATCATTGCTTCGGTCTGAAACAAGCATTGCACTGGTGGTGGGTAGGATGAGTGGGAACTTTAAGTATTTCAGCTGTCTTATGTTATTAAGTTATATAGCTTTTACTTTGTGAAGTATTTCTTCTAATTGTATTGATGCATCATTAATTACTATAGATGTAACTCACTATTTTAGGTTGTTAGTTTGGGGGGGGGGCGCTATGCTGAAAATAGCCATTCTGCCATCTTGTCTATTGCGCAAATTCTAGAGGATTTTTTGAAATATTGAATTAGGCACGATTCTTTACAATGTGCAAAATTATGTCAACTGTAATCTCACTTGTCTTTCTCAGCAATTTGGGGGGAAGGTCAGGGACTGAGCATAGAGAACATTGAGAGTTTAGGTTGCTTTTTCTAATGTGACATAGCTAATAAGTGTCAGAGCTGAGACTTTAACCCAGTTCCCTGACCACAAATTCTAAAACAATTAGTGGGTATTTTTCAAGAAAAGAGAGATTACTGTGACCTCAGAAAGGCTTCTGGAGGAAGTGTGGAGTTTAAACTTAACGTCTGAGTAGCATTTGGGCAAGGAGAGAGGGGGAAAGGAGAAAACAGAGGAGAAATGATGTAAACAAAGTTGTATATATAAGAAAGAGCAAGAAACATTTTAAGAAGTATAAGCTTCAGTTGGATTGAAGAATTAGCTGGAAGTCAGTCTGCAAAGGGAAGTTAATACTAAAAATATGGAAAGCTTTGAATGTCAATTTGAAGAACTTAATTTTTGCAAAATCCTGATTCCTCCATTTTTGGGGAATAAACGAATAAATCATTCTTAAAGAATGATAATCAGTTGAACTCAGAAGACCTGAATTCAAACCCCAAACTACCAGTCAAAAAAAAGTGACATTTTATCAAGTTATAGGTAATTATGGAGAAATCTTGTTAAACTTTGAGTAATAGCATGGGAATATTATTTGTGATTTTTTTTCCCCTGTAATATCCTATTCTACGAAGAATGCAATGCTAAAATTTCCAGAATCAAAAGACCTATGATTTAATCAACCTAGCAAACTTCCTCCACCAACACAAACACAGATATCAAGTCCTCTATGATTTAATAGATAAATCCTTGAGATGTATTTGAAGCACATTGAGGTCAATTAACCTGCCCTGAGTTACCCTCCCACTAAGTTTTAGAATTGCAAATCAAGGCCTTCCTCCCTCCAGAACCAACACTCTACCCACTGTACCATGCCGCTTCTAAGTTAACTGTCCGGTGTAGACAGGGTGCTCCAGCAGCCAGTTTTAAGCTAGTAAAGCTTTAAGCTAATAAAGGTCAAAACTGCACCAAGACAGTTGGGGGATCATGTATTTTTACTAATTGATTGTCTTCCTCCATTATATTGTAAACTCATTGAAAAAAAGGGATTGTACTTTTATCCTTGGTGCCGAACCCAATGCCTAACATACAGCAGGCTCTTGTTCAGGGGTGAGAAACCTGCAGACTGGAGGCCACATGTGGCCTCCTTGGTCCTTGGGAGTGACCTTTTGACTGAGTCCAAGTTTCACAGAACAAATCCTTCTGGTGTCGAGGTCTCAGGTTCCCCACCCCTGCTCTTGCTGACTGAATGATTAAAGCTACATTTTCAACATGTTCTCCTATACTTTTTGTTACTTTTGGACAAAATAAGGAATTCCTAATTGGGTAGCAACCAATTTCCTTTTGAAAAGAGAGGACTTCTTTTCTTCTTAACAATCTTTCTTTGTAACTTCACTTGCCCTAAATTGTAAACTCTTCTGTGTACAGTCCCAAAGGCCCAGGAAGGCAAGATTTTTACCAAGGTGACTGAACAGGAACATTTTGAGATGGCATTGCACCTGGGACTACTTAGTCCACATGGAAGTATTGTTCCTAATGGGTCAAAATACCCATTGGGATCTCATGTGATAAAATTAGGGTCTTTTCTTTCCCTCCTGGTGAGGTTAATAGTCCCTTTGAAGAAACAAAACAAAGCAAACAGATGTCACTATTGCTCAAAACATGTATCTTTTGCAGATTAAGAAAAACAACTGTTCTTTATAGAAGCCTCGTCTGCAAAGACATGGGTCTTATAGACTCTTCGTTTCCAAAAGATCAAACAATTTTCAATACAATTTTTAGTGGTTTGTGAACATTGTAGGACTTAGTCTGTAGAGACCTCATCAGAGCTAAGCAATTTTCTGAGGGCAACAGAGGAGGCCATAATGGAAAAACTCCATGGCTTCCAACAGCATCTCCCCAGCTCCACTGAAACACCTGATTTTCCTTCAGGATTCATTTTCTTGGGCCTGTGAAAACGTGGCTCCAATAAAGTTCAATTCTGGTGCCTCATCTTGGCATGGAAATGAATAGAGACAATGAAAGCAATAATCACAGGATTCTTGTGATGATCAAGTGAGATAATATAAACCCTTTATAAATCTTAAAGCACTGTATGAATAAGACTGACACTATTATGGTTGCTGTAATACTTACCTCAGGTTTCCTTCTCATCCTTTTTTTATGGAACTTGGGGAGAAATGCTCTAAGGACAAATAGCAATTCTTGCTTGCCGTCAAATATGTTTAATGAGAGAAGACTGATGTATAGGTGAGTAAAATAACTTTAAAAAAAAATGAATGAATATTGGGATATAAGCTCATTTTTGGAGGACTCACTGAAACCAGGACAGTTTTAGGAGCAGACAGGACAAAAGGGATGGCATGTACCTCATTCTGTTCCCTCATGGCTTCAATTTCTTCTATTTTGAAAACTTTTACTCCCATGAAGTTCAGGGAATATAGGTTTTATCACGACATCTATCAAAAACATTTTTCTTAAATATTTATGGATCATTGTTGTGACGATTGTAAGTACCAGCCTATCTTTCATAGCACTCCAGTTCCAATGCACTTTATTTGTTGAATTATAAAGATTATTATGGAGTATTATTTGAAGGACAGGAATTTTTTGGCTTTTAATTTATAAAAGAGAGTCTATTATTCTAGCCATCTGATTATGTGTTTTTAGGTAGCTGAGAGATGTTAAATTATTACAACTGGCAGTGATGGGCTTGCACAGTTTCTACCAGTTAATTGCATATTTTGTATCAATCCACAAATCATAAACTTCCTGCAATTTCTGGTGGCCATGACCTGATACCACTTGTAAATTGTAAATTCTTTTCATTCTATAAGCAATGATCTGACCATTCTTCCATGAAGACAAATGTGTCTGCTTTCCATATTTTCCCTTCATGAACTCAATAATTTGTTAAATACTTCTTTGTCAACACATTGTTGGTTGAGTTCTTTTAAATGGAGTGCATGGAGTTCATCTGAATTCTGCTCAGACCTTTCATAGGTTCCATCTGTAGATGATTACATTTTGTTACATTTGACAAATCCAATGATATATGACTATTGTCAACTTTTTGTTTAATGAAAGGGAATCTATTTGTCCCTATAGCATTACTGAAGCTTTTTATAACTGTTTATCATATATGTATGAATATCTATAAATCATCTTCCTTGATTTCATGCAAAAGCTTCAATCTTTCTATAGCTGCCTTGGAGTGATGAGTCTTTTGTTTCATTAACATTGTACAGGTTTTCATTTAGATATCTGCAGAACAATTGTAATCAATTTTACGATGCCAAAAGAATAAACTAAGACTCTTCTTATATAGGTTTTAGTTGCTTTTAATTAAAATTTAAATTGCTCTTCCCATCAAGCTCTCACTTTTTCTTTTAATTTTTAAAACAATTGGGGTTAAGTAATTTGCTCAAGGTTACACGGCCAGTTATTATTTCTGGGTGTGGTGCTAAGTATCTGAGCCCAGATTTGATCCCCAGGTCATCCCAACACTGGAGCCAGTCATCTTATTTGCTGAGCCACCTGGCCACACTGAAAGCTCTCACTTCTTGATGACAGTAAGTTTCAACATAAACAGCATCAAATTTTTCTTAACAGAATTAGGTTCAGTGTATCTTATTTAGAGAAGATTAAGGTATTTGTTAGCATTCCCTTCACCTATTGGTTGAATTTGGCCTCCAGATTCAAGCACAAGCCTTAAGTCAGTTTTTCCTCAGTGAACATTAAAAGTTTTATGCTTATCAAGTCCAAATGACATTTTGATATCACTGGAGAAAGTTTCAGAACAAATAGCTCTTTAATGTGCTTTTCAGTGGAGCCATGTAAAAATGTTATGCAAGTTCATCAAGTAATTAATATGATATTTTGCTTCCATATTCAGTTCTATTCAACAATGATGATAATAGATTTGGGGCTGGAGAGAACCATGCCAGTCTTCCACTATCTCACTCTGATACCATGCTTCATATCAATTGTTTTTCATATTATTGAATTAGTGTCAAGTTACAGATAAATCCTTGTGGACATCAGCTACACCATTATTTTTACTATACCTGTCTACTTTATGCATTTGTCATGCATGACAAAGCCATGAGTATGAAACTGAGTTAAACACTTTGTAATGATAATTAAAGGAAATGTAAATGTTATAGCATTTCCAGGTGATTTTTTTCAATAATCATCAAATTATTCTTTTTACCCCTGAGGGTTTTTTTTTCCTTTTTTTCTACAGATGATATATTATTTACATTTAAATGTTTATAAATTTATTGAATGATACAATCTATGCTTTCTGTGAATGATATAAGCATATAATTGGTCCATGGGGGTGAGAGGTCAATAATGTTATTATCTTTAGGGGAAAAAAATGATGTGACACTTTTTGTTAGAAAAGCCAGGTTCTGGCTTACATCTGAGATGAAACAAAAAATGTCATTTGTTAGTAATTCCTGCAGTCTGAGTTTTTAAGCCATATAATTACCAATCTTATTCAGACCACCACTTTTGAGTTTTGCACTAGGGTTTCAGCAATATTATAATATTCTGTATTACTGTAATATTTCTATAATTTATTCTATTAATGATGCACATGATTTCTCTTTAATGTTTGATCCAACTTCGGCTTTTGGTACATGTAGGTGGTAAAATGAATAGAGTTTGGGACCAGAGTCAGAAAAACAGAGTTCAAATGCAGTCTCAGGTACTTACTAGCTTTGTGACCATGGGCAAATCACTTAATCTCTGTTGCCTCAGTTTCCTCATCTGTTAAATGGAGACAATAATAGTGCCCACCTCCCAGGGTTGTTGTGAGGATCAAATGAAATAATCATTGAAGTTCTTGCACAGTACTGAGCACAGTCGGCTTTGCATAAATGTTACCTGCTGTATCTTTTAATGATGATGGTAATGATGATGATGATTTTCTACATTCTCCTCCTTCTTTGCTGAAGAATTTTTACTATTTCTATCTCTTTTGCTGTCTATGTCTCTTATAAAATGTTTGCTTTTGTTGTTGAATTGTGTATTTTCCTCCTTTTCTATTACTTTGACACCTTGCATTGCCATAACTTTTTTGGCTTTCAGTTGTAATTATTGATTTGTTTTTGTCTTTACCTTCAATTGAACAATATGGTTTTCACATTTTCTATGATATATATTGGCTCAGTATTGAAATTATCTTCAATTTCTTTCTGTAGTTCTTTAGAGTTTTCTCAAGTCATAGTTACCATGGTGGTATTGGATACCTTTATTTACACATGTCCATAGGAAACAGTCACAGCTCATACTATCTATCAAATATTGTAGAACAATTTCTTCCTTTATTTTGGTTAAAACAGGTGCCAACTTTTTTTAATTACTTGGTTTTGATGTGGTTGTTTTAATAATAATAGTAATAGCTAGTATTCCTATAACCCTGTAAGGTTTGCAAAACATTCTTCATATGTTTTCACATTTGATCCCCACAACAACCCTATGAGGTAGATACTATTATTAGTCACCCATTTTACAAATTAGGAAACTGAGGTTAAGGGAAATTGAATGACTTGCCTATGGTCATACAACCAGTAAACTTCTGAAGCAGGTTTAAAATTCAGATCTTTCTGAAATACACAAACTAGCTGCAAAAGTCTGTTAGTTTAATTCCTATAATGAAACACAAAAAAGGAAAATTGCCTTACCATTTCGAGGAACAATGAAGCTAATTTCATCATGATTCCAGAACTTGAAGGGAAAGGTAGGACTGTATAAAGTTTATGCACATGGCAGCAAGGTTGAGTAGCATGTGAAATGAAATATGGCTGGAACTGGGCTTAGACAAAAGAGGTCATGTGATATATTCACCAATTAAGACCCAGAGCAGAGTTCCATAGAAGAACCACTAACATAGGTGAAATCCTTAATATTTTCCTGTATTGGAATATTGTAAATATGTGAATTACTGAAAATATGGCATCCCACCATGCAAATCAGAAGGTCTGTCCACAAATGCCAGATTGGGAATGAAATATCAAACAGTTCCAGGGAAAATGATACAACAAAGCAGAAAGTACTGGGATAGGCAGCTTGTAATGAGAGAAGCTAATCATCTTTCTTTATCTTCTCCTGCTTCTGTTACCATTGACTAATAAAGGAGCTCTTGAAGAAGTCTGCACAGCTCCATCCTGACTCCAAAGATTAACTACCAAAACAATGGGACCTGGCCAAGTGCATCACATCAAAGGGCATGTCTACTGCCAATTAGATTATCAGGCTATCTAAAGTCATCAGAGTTGCTGCTTTGAAAGGGAATACTGCCTCTCACTGAGTAGGTTCATTTGAGGAGGCAAGACATATTTTCACTACAGAGACCATTTCTTGATCAGTGGCTACACTTTTATGAGACCATTGATCTGTAATGTCTGTTCTGTTTAGAACTAAATAAAAGCAAAGAGAACAAATGAAGCATATTGAGTCAACCTAAGTCTCTGATAACAGACCAACTGCTTTAGAGTTTTTGAGGGCTTATCTTGGATATAATAGCTAATATTTATATAATGTTCACTGTGTTACAGGCACTGGGCTGAATGCTTTACAATAATTATCTCATTTGATATTCAAAACAACCAAAGGAAGTAGGTGCTATTATTGTTCCTGTTTTTCATATGGGGAAATTGAGGCAAACAGAGGTTAAGTGAATTTCTCAGGATAACACAGTTAGTAAATGTCTGAAGATGGATTTGAACTCTAGTATTTCTGATTTCAGGCCTGACACTCTATTCATGTGTCACCTAGATGCCCTTAGGAGTATGTATCCCAGGTTCAAAGTTTTTTTCTTCCTTTCCTTCATAAAAGGAAGAAATGCCAAATTTTGAGTTTCAATTACTACATTGTATGGATCCAAGAGTAGAAAAATAGAGTAGTCCTTGAAGTTAACTTACCTGAATACCATCAGTGTTTTATTTATAGAAACTGCATCACACTACAGTTGTATATCTAAGAATCTCTATACGTATGAACAAATAAATGGATGAATGAATGAAAAAGCATTTATTACATACTTTCTACTTATTGTATACTTTCTACATACTTGCCAATCATTGTGCCAACCACTGTACTGGGGATACAAAAAGAAAAAGAAGACAGACTCTGCTCTCTAGGTGTTCATATTCTAATTAAGGAAACAGTACTAGTAATTATAATAATAATAGCATTCCTGTAGTGCTTTGAGATTTACAAAAGTGCTTTACATATGTAACTCCTGTCCAAAAGGTCATTGATATGAGGCTCTTATTGGTGGAGGTAAAGGCCCTGCACTGCAAGAGGCGGTCAGTTTGTGTTCGCAAGAAGTAAGAGCTTTAATTCTCAGCCAGTGCCCTGCTTTGGGGACTCTCCAAGTAAGAGTCTTCTTAGAGCCTAGCATTCATTGAGTCAACTTCCAACTTGAAGAGAGAAGATGGAAGAGGTCACCCTCACTTCAGGTGGCTAATTGAAAAGTCTCTGGGAAGATAGAAGAGAGGTTGGCAATCATCATGTCCCTACTCTTAGCTTGCTGCTCCATAGACTCTGGGGAGTTTCCTTTTGGATAAAATCCAGGAGCCTTTTTCTTGGTTGAGTTGAGTTACTTTGTTCCCCATGGGGAGAGCCCCATTCCTCTGTATTCCCTGCTCTTTATTTTCTTATGTATGCCTTCTCTGATTTCTTTTTGGCCATGGTTGAGTTTTTTGCTCTTCTCTATGTGTTTATGGTGGAGTTGGTATTAAGTAGGGGAGGGGTCAAGCTTTGAATATAGAGCTTAGGGTCCTTTTGCCCCCAAATGACAAAGTGATCAAGTTAGCTCAAACCAGACCATAATGCTAATAATATTTAAGGGAGATAGATATACTCTAGCATGATACCACATCTCTATAACAAGATCAGATTGGTAGCCTCTGGAGCCAACTTCCTGTTTCCTCTCCTGGAGGGAATGAAAGCCTCCCTTTGGAGAAGGGTAGAGAAAGAGGAGTGTATTCTGCCTCCCTGTAAGGGTTATGGGCTTTAAAGATCTTCCATGCCCCGTTGGACTTGCTGACGTAGCAGGAAGGGGCGGAGCAAGAGGAAGCGGAAGCCAAGCTAGCGTTCCTTCGGTGGCTGGCGGTGGTCGTGATGGCGGCAGCAGCAGAGGCAGTGGCAGCGCGAAGCCCTTTTTGAGTTA
>NW_027187361.1:5808161-5809111 GCF_028583685.1 Petaurus breviceps papuanus
ATGCAGTTATTGACTTGGCAAATGCCTTCTTCACCATCCCAATAGACTCTAAACAATGGGACCACTTCGCTTTCACTTGGCAGGGTAGACAATATACTTTTACTCGCTTGCCACGAGGGTACATACATAGCCCCACTATCTGTCACAGGAACTGAAGGATTTGGTTCTACTGATAGAATAAAATCAGGAGCTAAAGTATGGGTAAAACGGAAGCCAGATGATGTTCCAAAGGCTGCAGAGATTATAGCATATGGGAAGGACAACACTGTAACTATTGTTTATTCTGGAGAAGATGATTACAAAATTGTACCCTTAAATCATTTATTCTACCGTGAGTGAGGCTACAATAGTCTGGTTATTGTCTCTTTGCTTCTTCTTGATTTTTTGTTTGTTCACCTTGTTTGTTAGATTTGTTTCCACAGGCTTGGTACCCTCCATCTGTAGATGCCTGATAGCTTAAGCTGGATGTCACCCCCTGTCTGCAACTGTGATGTGTCACCCTTGGACCTGGCATCAAGCATATTAAGAACTGACCTCTCAAATGGGACCCCTAAGGACAGGGACAGCTCTACATCCGATTTCAGCAGCAAGTAGCCATAGAAGAAGAGATATTCACCCCTTACCACAAGATTTTGGGGCCCCATTTGTTCGGGGTGGGGGGAATGATGGGGAGCTTGTGCTCAAGCCCCACCCTAAAATATGTTTTTTTGTGTTTATTGTGTGCTATTCTTGTTATATTGTTGTGAAATTTTGTTGACATCAGTTATTCCTACTGTATTTTTGCCAAGTAAGGGACATGAAAGATCTTGGGGCCGAATGTAAGGGTTATGGGATTTAAAGATCTCCCATGCCCCATGGACGTGCTGACATAGCAGAGCAAGAGAAAGTGAAAAGCCGAGCTAACGGTCCTGCGGTTGGCAGTTGGTGGCAGTTGCCTTTTTTTTTTTTTT
>NW_027187361.1:5809211-5809896 GCF_028583685.1 Petaurus breviceps papuanus
GCTGGGTGGTTGCTGTGAGTGGGGAGAGGAGGACCTTTGCCTGAGGTAGCCTGTTCTGTTTTAAAGGCTTGAAAATGTGGGTGCTTTTTACTTTATCTACCTGTGCCAATGTCATAACTACTCTGATGGCTTTCACTTTCTGGTTTTGGGACTCAGTCTTTTGGTATCTTAATAAATTTTCTAGTTTATTTCCCCAAATGGCAAACCTGTTGTATTTTGTGATGGATAATTATATCAGCATATTTGTAATCTCTATAGGCATTGTGAATATGGCATTGCTGATACAGGGGATGATTTAACAATGAAGTAAAATGGGCAAGTGGATAGAGTACTGATCCTGTAGTCAGAAAGACTCAACTTCCTGAGTTCAAATATGACCTTAGACAATTACTAGCTATGTGACTCTGGGAAAGTCACTTAACTTTGTTTACATCAGATTCCTCATGAGTCAGATTTTTATTGTTTTTTCTAATTCAGTAAAATAATTTTTGGTAATTTAATTGGGTTGATATTGAATATATAAAGTACCTTAAGTTAAATTGTCATTTTTCTTATATTGGCCCTGCCTACCCATGAACAATTAATATTTCTTCAACTATTTATATCTGATTTTATTTGTATAGAAATATATATATATGTATATATATATATATATATATATATATATATATATATATATATATAT
>NW_027187361.1:5809906-5860305 GCF_028583685.1 Petaurus breviceps papuanus
TATATATATATATATATATATATATATATATATATATATATATATATTCTGTTCATATAGTTATTGGATTTGTTTTAACAAGTGTACTTCCAGGTAGTTTATACTAGACTTATTTTAAACAGCGTATCCCTTACTATTTATTCCTGCAGAATTCTGTTTGTGGTGTATAGGAATGCCGGTGATTTATGTGGATTTACTTTATATCTTACAACTTTTAAACTTATTAGTTGTTTCAACTGACTTTTATAAGTTGAGTCTTTGGAATTTTCTTAGTATTTCATCATGTTGTCTACAAAAAGAGATAGCTTTATCACCTCATTTCCTATTCTGATTCCTTCTATTGACTCTTTTTCTTCTCTTATTGCTATTCCTAAAATTTTTAATACAAAACTGAACAATATTGCTGACAATGGGTATTTTTTTGCATGTTCTCTGCATCCAGAGAAGAACTGATAAATAGAAGTATGCATAGAATGATTTTACATATGTGTGTGTGTGTATACATATTGGAGGAATCTAATGGTAACCATGTCTGGTGCAGGGTGGGGAGAGGGATGGAGCAGGGGAAAAAAAAGAGGGGGAAAGTTATATAACTTTATTATATATTTAAAAGGAATAGCACATTGTACACATGTTCTGGTTTCGTTTTTCAATCATCTTTTTTTTATTCTACTGTTAGAGAAATGTTTGTTTTATTTCATAAATTAATTTAAAAAAAAAAACAAATTTTTTAAAAGAGCTGGATAAGGAAATGGCAAACTACCCCAGTGTCTTTGCCAAGAAAATCCAAATGAGGTCACAAAGCATCAGACAGGACTGAAAATGACTGAACAACAACAGCAGCAAAGTAGGCAGCTTGAAACTCCACTTAAGTCCCACTCTGATGCCTTGGAGGTAACAGTTGTTTTCTATAGGTATAATGCCTATGCCATATTCACACCACCCACAATGGCTATGAATATGCTGATGGAGTCTTGAATCACAAAACATAACAGATCTCCATGTGCGAGACAGAACCAAAACATTTATTTCAAACACCAGAAAGCCAAATCCCTGAACCAGAAAGCCAAATCCATCATAGCAACCGAGAAGTTGGTACACATTACCAATGCAGCAAGCACCAACATCCCCAAGCCTTCCCTCTGTCAGGCCTTCAAAACAAAGTAGGATCCCTTAAGCAAAATTGCCCTTCTTTCACTCATGCCACCTGCCCTGCCTCAACTCTGCCTGTTCCCAGCTCTGCTTATGCTCCGCTCTACTCCTTCTTGCTTTACTCTTCCTGTTCCAACCTTTCAACAAGCTCCTCCCTCATGGGCTCTATGTGATCACATTTGGCCTATTAAGGGGCAGGGAAGATATTCAAATTCCCATAACTTAACCATTCCAGTAGGTTAGGATCACAAAGGACAAGTTAAGTTAACAAGTACTTATGTAGTACCTACCCTACTAAATACAAGATCTGGAAAAGATGGAAGAGATTTTAATTCAAGGGGACAAAAAAGCTGTATGACTCCTATCCAAGGACCAGTCTTTCTATGTTTAGGGGCACTCACTTTCAGAACAGGGTGTTGAATTTTTTGTCTATAGTAACTCCACAATGATCATCTCCTACAGAGAGGAATAGTGATCTCTGTCAATGAAGAGAGGATGGAAGAAGTAATAGAGCTGTTAAATATTGAAGTAGAAGCAGTATGGTATACTGGTTAGAGCATGTGACTCAAGAGTCAGGAAAACTGGAATTCAAATGCTCACTAACACTTTCTACATAATTCTTGAAAAGTGTCTTAATCTCTCTCAGTCGTCATTTCCTAATGAATAAAATGGGAATAATAATAGCACCTGCTTCAAATTGTTGTTTTCAGTATCAATAGAGATAATATATGTAAAGTGCTTTGCAAACATTCACATGCTATATAAATATTAACTATTCACTAAAGAAGTGATGCATGCTTCATATCCATGATACAAAAGAAGTGGGCCAGGGGAATTATATCATCAATTCAATAAGAATTCATAAACCATCCACTACTTACAAAGCACTGTACTAATTGCCAGGAAAGGACGATGATTGAAAAATGCTATCAACTTTAGAAATTATAGATTGTTGCCAATCTTGAAGAGAGTAATTTAAATTGAATGGTGGGATCTAGGAACTAGACTATAAGGGATTGAGAAGTGGAAGGTGATGGAGTGGCTATTGGCAGCTATTTCTAGGAGTTTGCTGTAAAGGAGAGGGGGAAGGGAAAGATGATGTAATAGGCAAAGAGAATCAACAGTTACAGCAAAGTTTTTTTTTTCTTTTAGGATGTAGGAGAACAGATTCAGAAAGGACATGTTATATCACATGAAAGAGACAAAGGAAATAGGAAAGAGTAGAGGGGAAGAATGGGAATATGTTGTATGAAATAGAAAAGGAAATTCTCCTAATCTATAATAATCCATCAAAAAATATCTGTTAAACATCATAGAGAATGACAATTTTTAAATGTAGTGTGTATATCAGAAAATGAATATATTCTGTATCCTCAATTTTCTATCTTTATAATCTGGTGCTACAGAAATTATAGTTCATAGATTTTTATAATTTGAAAGGACCTTTAAGGTCTTCAAGTCTAATATTTTCTAGATGAGGTAACTGAGGCACAAAGAGGTTTGATGAATTGCCCAAGGTCACATAGGGTAGTATGTTTCCCTACTTCCCTTCAGTTCTCAGATAAAGTCCCTTCTTTTGCAAGAAACCTTTCATCATCTTCCTTAAACTTAATCACTTCCCTTTTAGGTTATCTCCATTTTATACTCTATATACCTTATTTGCACAGCTTTTTTTTTTATTTCTACCCCATTAGACTAGGAGGTCCTTGAGAGCAGAGGCTGTTATTGTTGAATTTTTGCTTTGTTTTTTTTTTTTTACCCCTTTCTATGTCCACGGCACTTAGGATAGTTCCTGGCATGTGTAAGGGTTATGGGATTTAAAGATCTCCCATGCCCCATGGACGTGCTGACATAGCAGAGCAAAATAAAGCGGAAAGCGAGAGAAAGTGAAAGCCGAGCTAGCGGTCCTGCGGTTTGCTGATGTAGCAGGAAGGGGCGGAGCAAGAAAAAGCGGAAAGGGGGGGGGGGGAGCCGAGCTAACGGTCCTGCGGTTGGCGGTTGGCGGCGGTTGCGGTTGCGGCAGCAGCAGAGGCAGCGGCAGCGCGAAGCCCTTTTTTGGGGAAATAAACTTTTTTTTTTTTGAGTTAGGACTGCTAAGGACTTTCTGCTAAGGACTCCTGCTGAGCACTGCCAGGGGCCGGAGCTGCTGGGAGCAGGACTTTCTGCTAAGGGCTCCTGCTGAGCACTGCCGGGGGCTGGAGCTGCTGGGAGCGCGCTTCCAGGATGCTGGGTGGTTGCTGTGAGTGGGGAGAGGAGGACCTTTGCCTGAGGTAGCCTGTTCTGTTTTAAAGGCTTGAGAATGTGGGTGCTTTCTACTTTATCTACTTGTGCCAATATCATAACTTCTCTGATGGCTTTCACTTTCTGGTTTTCGGACTCAGTCTTTTGGTATCTTAATAAATTTTCTAGTTTATTTCCCCATATGGCAAACATGATGTATTTTGTGATGAATAATTATATCAGCATATTTGTAATCTCTATAGGCATTGTGAATATGGCATTGCTGATACAGCATGTCACTTAAACACTTGTTGACTTAAATAGCAATTGGTAGAAATGGAATTTGAAACTGGGTCATATAATTCCATAACCATCATTCTTTTCACTGTACCACACTATCTCTGATTGCCCAGTCTATTCTAGAAATAAAATCTTGCTTTGTTTATTGCTTTCATTAAATGTGAATCTATGATCCTTTTCCTGTATAGCTATATGTGTAACCTACTTTACTTTTTCCTAATATGAATGTTACTTATAAGGATCAGTGATGCCCCAAAAGACTAGCTTGGATTTTTGCTTATAGCAAGGTGTCTGAGTAGTCTGTCTACTATAGTAAATAATGGACACTTTCATGAATATTGGGATTCACTATTTCCTTGAAATACTACTATGCCTACCTGCCTTACCACTCAGAAGTTATGTGAACATATTTTACCCATCCTCCTCATTTGCTTGACCTACAAAACTGAGTTTCCCTGAGTATGGCTTCAATGCAGAGTGCAATCATGATATTACAGTATTTAATTGTTGGTGGTTTGTTCTTACATATAAAATGAAACAAGAATGAACTTGGTATGCATAAAACTCAAGTAATAGAAAATGGCATAAAATTTAAATTATTTTACCCCAAAGTCCCCTGTCTTTTTGATTTTCTACCATTCCTGACCTATAATCCTAATGCCTGGATAAGATGTTCCCATAATCCAATGTTTGTACTACTTCTAAGAATCACTAGAGAATATAAAGATATTGATTTCAACCACTGTAGGTTGTTGATAAGGAATCTTACGAATGCTTTCAATGCTGCCAGACACACTTCTACTCTGCTTCCTGATGTGGAGTCAGAAAACCTGGGTTCAAACCCCAGGTTTGTAACTTAATATTTGTGAAACCTTGGACAAGTAATTTCACTTCTATAATCCTCAGTTTCCTTGTCTGTAAAATGAAGGTTTGATCGTAAGCATTTTTAAGGTCCATCTCTCAATCTGTGATCTTGTGATTTCCTTTGTGTCCTTATGCCTTTCCCCACAACAAATCTTCCAAACATTTTTGTTTGCATCTCTTCTCATTATTATTCACATTCCAATTGTGTACAGCAGATAACTGAGGCAGCCTACTTCACTAAAAAAAAATGAGGCCATCCGACATGAAGTCCTTCAGCTCATTGTTTCTATCTCTTAAAATTTCTTAGCAACATCCCTTTTTTCCTTCTTTTTAGTCATTAATGACGAGATACTCTTTCTAAAGTAGACTGGGCAGTTGTCTAACCTTTCCCTGCTCTGCAATTGTATGAGATTCTAACTCATAAGATAATGCAGACTTGCACTGGTAGAGTGAGGTTTTAGTTTTTGGTTTTCACCGAGAAGTTCCCAAAGCCAAATGAAATGTCAGGTTCAGCCCCTATTCAGTCACAATCTAATGCCTAAACTTAATTTATGTAACATTTGTCATAATAATAATTAAATCATTGAACATTATTTTTCTTTGCTACCATGTACACTATTATATATTTCAATCTATGTATTATCGAAGGTTATATACTGAGTTACTATTAAAATATGCATACTTTTAACATTCCTATAACACATTAAGTACTAGGTTCTAATTTTTCCCAAAGAAAGTTAAGACTTGAGGGAATGGTGGGGTAAGACACTCTAGTTACATGCTAAAATATTTTTTTTCTAGAAAGTCTAATATTCATCTTTACTAGGTCTTTTAAAGCAGCTTGCAAGGATTTTAGGCTGCATACAGAATTTAAATTCTTACCAAAAAAATGTTCAAGAAGAGAAATGCCTGAGATGTCCAACACTCCTATTTTTATGGTTGATTTAAATATCAACATGTTAGGTACTAATGCATAAGCAATGGCCTGAATGACTTTTTCTAAGTGCAGTCATTGATAACCATATAATATGAAAAATTGGCTACAAAGTATTCATTTTATCAAGATGGTAAGGTTTGAAATTGACTTGGGATCATCAAAAAGCTGAGCTCTTCAGGTCTTGACCAAACTTCAAAATATCATCCAATACATCAATATCAGTATTTCTTCCTTCTTCATCCAGTATGCTTGTCTGTGTTCTACATTCCTGTAGTTGTTTGTGTGTTTTTCCATCTCAAAGATTATATTGAAGCACTTGGGCTACCCATATGTTATAACAATAGCATCATATGACCAGCCCACCACCTTTTCTGATTATACATTTACCCAATGATGTCATTTACATCTTTTCTTGAGTGTAGATCATCGAGAAGGTACAATACATCTCCATTGATTTTTGGGTCACCTATATCTTTATTCCTTGGAGATTGTGATGCTTCCAGATTCACAACCACAAATTTTTTTTCTAAGAGAGAGTTTGTATTGAAGAGATGTCAAAGATGCACCAGGCAGAGGAATTGGAATCATTAAAAACATTGGGAAATTTCCAAAGTGCCATCCATCACTTTTATATTACTTATTCTTGAATATTTTTTATATATGTATCCCCTTTTAGACTCTAAGCTCCCTGGGAGCCAAAAATGTGCTCTGTTTAATCATGACATCTTAATAGCATAGAATTTAGAGGTGGAATGGAGTTTTTGGCATGTGTTTCATTTCTATACGAAGTTTTTCATAACCTAATCAGTATATTTGCTGTGATTTTTTCCACATTTAATAAACATTAGAGAAGTGAAAGAAGAGACCCTAAAAGAGAAGAATGTATTCCATTCCTAAAAGCAAGACCAGGCATTTTAGCAGTAATGTGAGCATTTTCCCATTGAAAGGCAAAGGCAGTATTGACTATAAATGTAAAAAAAAGAAAGAAATATATCTCGTTTTCCTTCGCTAACTGTAATTGAGCACAGATTCGTTATTTAACGTGCTTGTGTTACAGTAGTTCCATTTCTAAGATATATTTAATTGCCAACTGAGTTGTTTTGACAACCTCAGTGAAAATGTACTGCATGACTGGCCTTTGCTATTGATCAGTAGATCTTGGACATCTCTCTTTCAGTGTGAGGATAGTACACATCTGAAGGGTCAAGGCTGCCCAAGAGTGGTGCTGCATTTGCCACCTATACCACTTCTCTTTCTTCTCTCTTGGTCACACACAGCTGGTTCAGATTATGATGTTTGTAGTGTAGTACATAGAAACTTGGACTAGGAGTCAAAGAGTCACAATATGAAGCCCAGCCTTTGACTCTGAATAGTTGTGTGACCTGAAGCAAGTCTCTTCACTTCTCTAAATTCCATCTCTCAAATAGGGAAAATAATCTCTGCATTTTCAAATTCACAAGGCCATTGTTAGAAAAGGGCTATAGAAACGTCAGCTATTATTACTTCATGAAGTAGGGTCTTGCATTTTTGTTACCATTTCTGTGTTTGAAGATTAATATTACCTGACTAAGTTGTATGTGCCTTTGTATTATTTAACAAGACAGACAGTAGGAGGGAGAAAGTCTTTGTACACCAAAGTGATTTATTGAAAACCTTTTGTCAAAGCTGACTCCTCATTTTGTGAGAGCTGTCTATTCCAGTGAAGCTTACTTACACTGGCAAAATGTAATCTTACTACACCATTTTATGTGCATAGAATGAGAAGAATCTTAACAAAAGATTTAGTACAATAACAGTAAGATTAAAAAAAAAAAGATGGACCAATTTTATAGCAAGAAAGAGATATGTAAGATGGACAGAAAATATAACATTCTCACAGGTTGAGAGGTAAGAAGGTTTCTAGAATGTTGGGTTGACCCCTTGTTATGAATTAATGGGAAAATACGGACAAGAGCCACACAAGGTAGGTAGGCATGCATGAGTTGCATAATGGAAAGGACTATGAACTTTGATGAGATCGCAGATACATTTGCTTATTTAAGAAGTAACTATGGGGCAGGTAGGTAGTGTAGTGAATAGGGCACTGGCCCTGGAATTAGGAGGACCTGAGTTCAATTATTCCGGACTCAGACACTTAACAGCTATTAGCCACGTGACCTCGGGCAAGTCACTAAACCCCAATTGCTTTGCCTTGCCTCCTCCAAAAACAAAACAAAACAAAACAAAAAAGAAGTAACCAATACACAGAACCTGTCAAGGGTGAACCTGTCAAAATGATTCAGTGTGAGAAAGAATACCTCTCAAGTCCATGTCACAAACATAGAAAGATATAAAACATAATGGTTTAATATAATTATGTTTTTCTGATCTCAGTTCCATGGTTGAATTCATTCATGATTTCCAAACTGCAAAAAATTACTCTTCTTAAAGAGTATTCTGGTACTCTTCCAAAATTCCTAAACTGAATTTCCATTTTCCTTTCAATGATAGCATCACCCTTCAAGTTACTCACATCAGTATCATCGTCAACTCAACAAACTCATTCACCACTCCATTCAATTATCAAATCTTGTTATTTCTACTTCTAAAAACCTCTATTCATTCTCTCTAGTCATATAAGCACATGACCCATTTACACTCATTACCTACAGCTAGAATATTTAAACACCCTGTAGATCTCCTTATATCATGTCTTTCCCCTCCATATTGTCTTTTATAAAGCTACCAAAGGGATTTTCCTAAAGTATAGATTCCCCAACTGAATAAACTTCAGTAGCTTTCAGTTACCTCTAGCATTAAATATAAAATCACTCTGGGGCATCTAAATTAATCTAGCCCCCGCCTGCTTTTCTAATCTTATTGCATATTAGTACCTGCCACATAGATGGCAGTCCAACCAAACTGATCTTGTACTAATTGTCTCACATGACAATCTATCTCCTCTCTCTGTATCATTATATTGAATGTTTCCCAACCCAGAAAACGTATTTTTTCTTCACTTTCATTTCTTAAAGTCCTCATTTTTCACCAAAGTTTAACTCTATTGCAAACTTTTTCAAGAAGCTTTTCATGAACCTTGTACATGTTACCTCAAAAAATCCCCTTTTGACTATCATCATGATTATAAGGTCCTTGAGGGCAGGGACCATCTTTCAAGCCTTTTTCTATCCACAGCACTTGGCACATAGTGCCTGGTACATAGTAGCTATTTAATCAACATTTATTGAATTACTATCATCATTATATATATATGTATTAAGTGCTTATTACATGCCAGGTAGTGTACTAAGCATTAGGAACATAAAAAAAAAAAAACAACAAAATCTAAATCCCTGCCTCAAGAGGCTCAAATTCTAATGGGAAAAACAACATGTAAACAGTTATATACATACATGTATGTGTATGTATAGATGCATACATATGTATATATAGACATGCATTACATATACTCATGTAAATATGTGTATGCAGTAAATAGAAGTTCTTTTGCATCTACTTTATATATATATATATATATATATAATATGTTTTTTTTTTTTTTGGAGTGGGGAAGGCAGGGCAATTAAGTGACTTGCCCAAGGTCATACATCTAGTATGTGTCAAGCGTCCGAGGCTGGATTTGAACTTAGGTCCCCCTCACTCCAGGGCTGGTCCTCTATTCACTGTGCCACCTAGCTGCCTCATCTTTATATATACTTAATATGTACATTTTATGTCTTCTCCATACCCACTATGTCCCCACCCCATGCCCATTCTAGATTCTAAGCTCTTTGAGAGAGTGAATTGGGGAATTGTTTTCACTTTTGATTCATTCACTGACTCTTAGTATGAGAATAAGAATTTCCTGCATAGAGTGTGTAATGAATGCTTTTTAAATGACTGCCTGATTGAATATCACCCGTTCTAATATAAGTTTTCTCCCCCACTGCATGGAAAATACTACCAAGTTAATAGAAGTCATTGACAATTCTCACTCATGAGACATTTGCCAAATAACTTTTGGCTGCATATTTTTTCCTATACCATCTCTAGTTAACCTCTTTAATAACTTTAGTAGCTAGGCTGATTGCCCACAATATACTTTGGCCTCATAATTCTCTTGGTAAGTTCAGAAATGACAGTCAAATTTTGAATCTGTGATTTTGCTTCTACTTCCTTAAGCTAATCTAGCAAATAATAGACATTCAAGATTATGACCTACCTCATTTTTTATTCATTATTTTTGTTGTCCGGTTAGACCTGGTCCTGACTTAGTACTATCAATATACACACATACACACACATATATATGCACATACTTATACATAAAATCTACCATACTACACAGTACATAATAGCACTGTACATATATACACACTTCAATATATAATCTTTTATACATTGACTTCTATTTCCTTGGAAGTTCAGAGGAAATACTTATTGTATAAGGAAAGAAGAGAGAAAGAATGGGGGAAACACTCTTTCTTGACTTGAGAGGAGAGAAAACGAAATTTCATTTTTTTCATCTCTTGCTCTTTCAGATCTTTTGCCCCTTTCATGTATGTACATTTAATGCTAGACATACCTGGAGTTCCTCACTTAGGATAGGAAGTGATCTGAGAAGGTCTGAAAAGGTCCCCTGAAGTACCTACTTCTCAAAATGAAACCTGTTGCATGACCTCCATTCCATCCCAACCAATCCCATTTCTAGGAAATGATCATCTAAATTTCAGAGTAATCTTTCCCAGTTGTTGGGATCTGACTCTTATGTCCCCACAAACCTCTGGAAGACCTAGGGATGAAAATTAAAATTTAGCTTTTCTCTCAAGTCAAGAAAGAATGTATTTCCCTATCTCGTCCCTCCTCTTTCCTCATATAAGTCTTTCCGTTGACCTTCCCTGACCTATCAATATAGACAGATGATAGAAAGATAATAATGATGGTCATGATGATAGGTAGATAGACAGACAGACAGACAGATATATATAGATAGATAGATAGATAGATAGATAGATAGATAGATAGATAGATAGATAGATAGATATGAGGGAATTTAGATTTTACTCAAGAAAAATTCATTCAATTCTTCAGTCTTCCCTCCTATGTACTCTTTCAACCTCCTTAGAACATAGAATCATGAATTTAGAGCTTCAAGAGACCTAAGATACTATCTAGTTTGTTTCCCTGATTTTACATTTAAGGAATTTAAAAGAGGATAAATGAATTGCTGAGGAAGCATCAGAAGCAGGTTTTGAACTCCAGAGTCAGAGCCCCTTTCACTAATAATTGTGTACTCTGACTTTAGGTATGTCTAACTGAAATAATTTTATTAAAAGTGCTATTAAGTTACATCCAAGGCATTTCTAGTTTGGAGAGACAGAAGCAGAGCCATTTTTCTTGGTCTCTTACCCAGTTCTATGCCCCAAGAAGTTTGCAAGTAGTATTGATATGAATCTTGAACAAGGTAAAAGCTACAGTTAACATTCCATTTTTTTCTAGACTACTTGCTAGTATAAAAATCAATTGGGGCTCCTTTCAGAGATCTTTATCTAAAATATAACTGGATAACTGAATAGGATAATAGAGAGAATGCTTCCCTTTCAACAGAAGATGACATTTCCCTTGGTTGGGTCCCAGCATTAATGCTTCAGAGGTAGAGTATGTAATTATCTTATTTAAACAAGAGTTAAGACTTTAAGTATCACCCTCAATCAACTTTCTAGAGAAACTAAAAATGAGGTTTTTATATGGTTCTACCCTAACTGATAGCTTTGTCTAATGCCCAAAACATAAAAGTATAAATTTCATTGATTAAGGTTTCCTCTTAGCTGTGCTCACTCATTTTGTAAATCTTGTTTAAATATATGATATGCTTATTAAATGCCCAAGTCACCTTTGAATTCTTCCAAAATAATGAATATAATTCACTTTTTGACTGATGGTTCCTCTTATTTCATAGACCATTATTACAACAACCTCACAATATGTTATTTTGGTGTGTAAACCTTTGTGTTCAGAATATTTTATTTCAATTTCTTTTCTCACAAATAAAAAGTATCTTTAGTAATACACACTGATGTTCCTTGGTAGATAAAGGCTTTCTTTAGGTGTGAGAGGAACATTTGTTTGGCTTTGAATTTCTGAAGTTTAAATAGTATATTTCTTGGTGATTCAAAGTAGAGGTCAATCTCAATCAACAGTCCATGGATTCTATTGATCTGTACTTTTGCCTTTCTTTCCAACACTTGCAAATAATTTTCTTATGTTATTTTAAAAAATATGCTGCCCAGGATTTTTAATTAACCACATATTTTTCTGGGTTGTTTATAATCCTGCACAGGCTTACTCTTTGTCCAATACAAGCAAACTTTTAATAAATTTTACTTTTCTTTGGCTGAGAAGATTTGAGTCGAATTCATTTGGCAGAACCCGGCATGTTGGTATTTTGGTGTCTCCAGAGCAACCCTAACCCTCTTTATGGGTAACCTCTTTACCAGGAGTCAGGAAGATTTATCTTCCTGAATTCAAATTTGGCCTCAGACACTTACTAGCTGTGTGGACCCAGGCAGTTGCCTCAGTTTCCTCATCTGTAAAATGAACTTAAGAAGGAAATAACAAACCACTTCAGTATCTTTATCCAAAAACAAAACAAATGGGGTCAAAAAGAGTCAGACACAACTGAAAATGACAATAACAATTCACACAATACTTTCTTACCTGCCACCCTGCTGAGATCTGTCTAAACCAGACTTTGCCCTTTCATCTCAGGAACTCCCACAGAGATATCCTTGGTGTTTTGAATGGTGAGTGGTTCACTCATTTGATTCACTGGATCTAGCTAACCTTAGCCAACATTGTGGCCTTCTTTTTGCCTGATACCAAACATGAGGCTTTGCCCAGGCTCCCTCAGCCCAGCTTTCCAGATACAAAACCAAATAAAACATTACCATTGCTTCTGGAAAGGATAATTCAACCTATTTCCCTATGGCTCTAGTTCTTATCCTAAGACTTTTCAAACACCCCTACTTGATCACCACTCCCTTCTGTTTTCTTCACCTATTAAATTGTAAATGCCTTGAGGATAAAAATATCTTTGCTTTTGAATTTGCATTCCTAGAACTTAACAGCTAGTAAGTCTTATTTATTTATTTACTTTTACTTTACAACATTCAGTTCCACTAGGCCTTAAGTTCCAAATTTTCTTCCCCTTCCTCTCTTCTTTCTTCCTTCCCCCCACCGCGTCTCCCCCATGGTGGTATGCAAACTGATACAGGTTCTTCAAATACCTTCTCATTAAACATTAGTCAGGTGGTGAAGAATTAAAATCAATGGAATGAACAAATAAGAAGGAACAACAACAACAAAAAAAAAAACAAAAAAGAGAGAGCAGGTAGCTTGCTTCAGTCTGCATTCAGACTCTAGTTCTGCCCTTTCAATCAGGAGTCCTTTGGAGCTGTCGTATAACCTTGCATTGTTCAGAGGAGCCCATTCTATCAAACTCAGTCACCACAGATACTATGTGTCTGTAATTGTGTACAAAGTTCTCGTGGCTCTGCTCCCCTCACTCAGCATCAGTTTATATAAGTCTCTCCAAGTTATTATGAAGTCCGTCTGCTCCTCATTTCTTATAGTACAATAGTATTCCATTACATTCATATACTACCACTTCTTTAGCCATTTCCCAATGGATCCTTGATTTTTAATACTTTGCCCTCACAAAAAGAGCTGCTATCAATATTTTTGTACATATGGGTCCTTTTCTTACTTGTATGATCTCTTTGGAATACAGCCCTAGAAGTGGTATTGCTGAATCAAAGGGTATGCACATTTTTATAGCCCTTTGGGCATAGTTCTAAATTGCTCTCCAAAATGGTTGAATCAATTCCATCAACAATGGATTAGTGTTCCAATTTTCCCACATCTTCTCTAGCATTTATTATTTTCCTGTTTTGCCATATAAGCCAATCTGACCAATGACATGTGGTTTCTCAGAGTTGTTTTGATTTCCATTTCTCTAATCAATACAGCTAGTAAGGATCCTAGCAACAAACTTTATTCATTTACTCATTCAATCATTAAGAAAATGGAGGTTTAGGAAGCCTCTGAAGTTTGCCACGTGCTTCAGCAAACTACCACCACTGATGAGGGGGATAGAGAAGGAAGAGGCAATTTTTTTCCCTCCCCTGCCTTTCTATATTCTGGTTTAGAAGTCAAAGATAGAGAAAATGAACAAAAGAGACTAAGTAATTTTTTCCATCTGTCTTTATACAACACAAGGGAAGATACTTCTCTTTCTGCACCTCTGTCAGCCAATAATCAGGAGACATCTCTAATCCAAAAAACAAACAAACAAACAAAAAACACCTCTGTCAGTGATATTATAGTCAGTCTACTGGATCTGGTTCTCCTCTGATAAACACTTCTCTTTCCCTTACTTTCGATAATTCTCCAAATCTAGGACTTGACAATAATAAAAGGTGAAAGTGAAAAAAGTAACAAAAGTCTCCCTGACCTTATTCTTCTTAGATTACATTATATTTGATAACTCAGTTCTGCAAATGGAAAATAATATTCCTTCTTCTTGGGGGAAAATTAGAATAGTCCACAAAGAGTTGAGCCTCTCTACATGAATTCCCAACTCATGGTTTTATGATACACTAGAGCATTAGCTGTTATCAAAAGTGGATACAGCAGAATTCAAAAAAAAAATTTCATTAACCTTATGTTGAAAAAATGTTACATATTCCATACATTAATCATATTTACTTTTTTATTTTATCACAGGGCTTGGCAGATGGTATTATGTATTTAGAAAGTTAGCTCTGCCTAAGATCTGTGAACAAGAGAAGCTACAGCTTAAAATGAATATTGGCTAACTTTGTACTAGTTCTTTCCCTTGCCACAGTCTAAAAACTCTCTGGAGAAAATGGAGTGATAGAAAACCACAGAATAACTTCCTAAATATAATTGCCTTCTCTTCTCGCCTTCATACATTCTACTGTTGTTATACAGCAGCAGTATAACATGAAATCTTAAGTAGTTGGGACAGGAAATAGGACCCTTCATAAAGCATGGTGGGAAACGGTAGGTCAGGGATCAATGTTTGAGGATTTTAAAAGATCAAAATGACAAGGGTCTAGAATGGAGATAGCTAGATGGATAGCTGGGTAAACAGATAAAGGGGTGTGGTAGGTAATGCAGTGTCAGGACACTTTATCAGAGGATTGAATCCCTGATTTCCCCTCATCCCCCTTCCCAGAGCAAGATTAATTAACTTCAATTCAACAACTACTACATGCCAGACAACATGTGAGATGGGATTTTTAAATCTTAGCAGTGGTATTAAAAAAAAAAAGCAAAAATGGAAACAACAGAAATTTTACATTTTCTTGCAGGCATAATATGTATATATATATATGGAAAGATGCAGACAGGTGTATGTGTGTGTATACATATATACACATATATATTAATGACAAGAGGGTACTAATAACTGCAGGAATCAGAAAAGGCCCCATGTACACAGTAGCACTTGAATTGAGCTTTGAAGAGAGCTAAGGATTACAAGAGGTTGAAATGAACAGGGAAAACATTCTGAAGGGTTGGGGGAGGAAGGAAGAGGGGAAAGCACATACAAAGGCACACAGTCAGGAGACAGAATATTGTCCATGAGGAACAGCAAATCAACCTCCAGAATAGCTTTGTGATCAAGGTAATTTTACACATATCCATAATGTAGGGGGAAAAAAGCCTATAAGAAGAAAGGAGCTTTTTCAGGCCCGTGGACTAGGAAATGAATCTGTCCTGTGTCCTTTCCTGTGGAAACAAAACCTGTTCTACGTGTGAAACTTTGTGAGCCTGTTTAGAAAGGTGCCTTATACTCCCATTGGGAGAGATCCTCAGATTCCCATATTTTCACCTAGTCAGTAGAAGAAAGCCAAATAAATACAGGATTCCTCCAAAGTCAAGGACACCCTTCAAGTCAGGATAGAGTCTCAAACACATTTAAATGTGGATAGTGTTGTTGATTAAAATGCATTTTATACATGTTATTGCTACATAAAATGCCTTGACAGAATATGTAATACCAAAAAGCAACAGTGTACTTTTCCCATAAATGGATCTCAGGGATGTTAAGCACTAGCTGTTAACAGGGTCCAAGACCTTCTCTCCTTCAACTGTTGCCACTGTTTCATGCCTGGGTCCTCAGTTCTTGGATGCTCTCCTGATCTGTGTATCTAGACTCCCTTTTTTTCTCTTTGGTATACCTGTAAAATAGGTATTATTTTCCATTCAAAATGTAAAATACATTTTGAAAAAGACTTTATTAAAATTGATTTATAGGGTAAGAAAACATTAACTAATCTTAATCTAGCCTTCAGTGGCTGGCACAATTTCCACATTACTATTTTTCAATAATCAAACATCATGCTGCCTTGGGAAAGAAATTTTCCTGTCCTTTCCCTCATCTCACCTATAATCCATTTCTTTTCTGCTTCCATGCTAGAAACTCTTCCTGTCATTATCACCAACTTTTGAGACATTTACTGCCTACATACTTTGGGCAAGTCACTTAATGTCCCTGTGGCCTTAGTTTTCTCATCTGTCAAATGAAAGGATTTAGACTAAGCTGTGTCTAAGGTCCTTTATGACTCTAGGCCTGTGATTGCTTGTTTCTCTCATCAGGTCTCCAAATGAACAAGGCTCCAATCTGTTGGGTAAATCACAGCTCATGTGGGAGATGGGGGCAAGACACTATGTACTGAAAACCCCTTCAGAGTGAGACATCATAAAAAGAGTTAAAGCTATGTGAGGAATATGGTAAAATCTCAGGATATTCTGAATCGTTTAAGGGAGAAGAGAGAGCTGGTGAGAATGATTTCTACTCTATCACATTCATAGTAAATACATTGTATATTATAGTTGTAATTTTACCCTTAGCATAGAATCTTGAGAGGTACTTTATAGGAATAATACATTTATTAAGCATTCTGTCTAATAAAAAGCAAAAATTATTTCCAATTTCTGAAAATAAATACAGAAATGTTCAATGGCAATCCATTTGAATTTTATAGGCAACTGTTATCATTGGTAGTTGTCAAGATACTGGAAATGTGATGTTATTTGAAAAGAATATTTTAATTTGAAAAATGCTCTATGATCACATTGTGCTCTGTATTTTATATCTCTGTCACAGAGGTGTAGCTGTTTGCTCTCTTCTTTAATGAGCTTTTTTTAATATATATATATATTTCTTTCTGCAATACATCTTCAAAAAAGAGACTAATAATAAATTGTTTTATTTCACAACATTTTACTGGCATACCTTTCTAAGTTATGCTATTGCATACTAATAATTTCCTGCCAATCAAAAGTCTTTGATCCTCTCTATTTCAATTATGAGTCAACAAATGGAATTTATTGATCCAAGCACTGTAATCTGTAGATTTCAGTTTTCATTAAAATGAGTTTCCAGAGTTGTTTATTTTAAAGGGAGAGAAAAAGTCTCAGACTTTTGTAAAGAAGACTTTGTGAATTGTGTGTGTGTGTGTGTGTGTGTGTGTGTGTGTGTGTGTGTGTAACAAGCCAAAGTGCTTGTTACTCGAAATTTTTTGGAGAATCCCACACTTATTCAGAGATTTAAAAATGAACAAAGCAAATGAGCTGGCCTTCCAGGGAAAGTTTATTCTAGGGAAATTCCATAAGATTGTACTCTATTTTTTAAACTTGTTTTCACTTTTAGCAGATGGCTGGATGGGGAGAGTTTAGGTATGCTTGTGTAAGAATTAGTAGAAATCGGACTTCTCTATAATGCTTCCTTGAGGAGGAATATTTAATTGGGTCAATTCTGAACTACAGTTGTACCTCAATTAACTGGCATGGCTAATTGAGTTTTCTGGTTAATTGAGTGAAACTTCTTGTGGTGAGGCTGGCTCTGCCCAGGATATAAGGACACACACATCAGGAGTTCTTTCAGGTGTGCAGGATATCATGAGTCTATCTCTCAGTTCTTTGTTCTCTTGAAATACAGCACTTTACCAACCCTTATCTTCAATGTGGTCGCCAGAGAATCATCTTCAGAGTAAATGAATATAATCTGAAAGAGGCCTTGTGAAAATATAAAGCTCAATTTGTCTCTGATGACTATAGCTAAGAAGATTAAACCTAGAGGAAAACATACTATCTTTCTCTAAAACTTCTCATGCATAGAAGGCATAAGACTTCAGAAATCATGAGATATCTTATTCCAAAATAATATTTGATTAGAAATAAATCAGTCAGTAAGCATTTATTAAGCAGCCATAATTTGCCAGCTACTGTGTTCATTGTGTAAGGATACTGGGAAGGCAGGAGGAGAGCAGTTTGAGGAGAGATTTAAATACCAAAGACAAATTTATATTTATCCTGAGGGTCATAGGAAGCTTCTGGAATTTACTGACCGGATGTGGGTGGGGTTTGTATGGATTGATATGATCAGACCTGAGTTTTAGGAAAATTGTTTTGGTGGTCGTAGGGAGAATAGACTGGCGTAAGGAGATGCTTCAGACAGGGAGACAAAATGGGAGACTATTGCAGGGCTGCAGATGAGAGGTGATGAGGGCCTCAACCAAGTGCTTGCATGTAAAAAAAAAATGGATGGATGTGAAAAATGTAACAGCAGCAGAAATGCCAGGACTTTACAACTGCTTTGATAAGTGAGGTAACTGAAGGTGAAGAGTTAGGGATAATCCCAGGATTTCAACCTGAATAACTAGAGAGATCATGATGATGACAGTTCCCTTGAGAGCAATAACAGAGTTTGGAAGAGGGGTGGGTTTGGGAGAAGGAAAGAAAAATCAGTTGTTTTAGACATGATGAGCTTGAGAATGGACAGAAGGTTGAGGTGTCTCTATAAAACAAGCAAAGGGGCACCTGCAAAGTCACAAATTAGAGAATTATAATCATGTTATAGGATATATCTTATCACCTGATATCTAACAGATCTCATGTATCACATACATATTGCACAACATCACATCACACTTATACATCATATCATATAGCACATTATGTCAAATATTATAGCATATTATATAATATCGTATTATCACATGTTGTCATACTTATTATAGTAACAACAGATATAGAGTTAGAAAGAACCGTAGAGGTCAAGTGCTCTAATTTTTTCAATTGACAGGTGAAGAAACTAGAGAAACCCATAGAAATTAAATGACTTTCACAATTTCATATAAGTAATAATTGGAAAAGCAAAGATTCAAACACAGAATCTATGGCTCCAGATCTAAGATTCTGTATAAAGATGAAATCCAGAGGAGTGTAGCCTGATGGGAAATAAAGTGATAGCTACTCCTCACTACCTGACTCCACCTACACCTCCTTAAATGGAAGATATTACAAGAACTCTCCACTCTACTGTTCACTCTCTCCAGTCAGAAGTAGGGAAGGTCCCCAGGGATAGCAGGTACTGGGAGTTTGTGAGTGGTCTTGGAAGATGATGAGATTCCAATGATGTACAGGAGTGTAGCCAGGTGGGAAATGATAAGATGGCTGCCCTGGATGCCCTCCTTAAATGGAGAATCTGACAGGATCCCAGGGCACTGAAAGATTAAGTCCATCAAGTCAGGCAATCCACAAGCATTTATTAAGCACCTGCTCTGGGCTAGACTCTGTGCTAAGCATTGGTCATACAAAAATAAACCGAAACAAACAGTCCTTGCCTTCAAGGAGCTCAGACTCTAATGGGGAGACAAAATGTAAATAACCATGTAGACACAAGATACAGATACAGGGTAGGTGAAGATAGAAGGGAAAGTTATTAACATTTGGGTTAACTGGGAAAAACCTCTTGAATAAGGTGGGATTTGAGTTGAATATTGATGGAACTCAGGGGAACTAAGATGGGGGATGTGAAGAGGCAGAGCATTTTAAGCGTGATTGATAGCCTGAGCAAAGGCACTGAAAGGTCTGATAGAATTTTGGGTTTGACAAGTGTAAACAGTCCAGTATCACTGGGTTGTATAATGTGTGGAGGGAAGAAAGTTATGATAAGGCTAGAAAGGTAGGAAGGAAACAGATTATGAGTGGCTTTAAATACCAATTAGATGACATTTTTATTTGATCCTGAAGGTGATAAGAAGCCACTGGAACTTATTGAGCAGAGACTATATTGAAAGTAATTTGGTCAGACCTGTACTTTATCAGTTTGACAACAGGATGGAGGATGGATTTGAGTAAGGAGATGCTTGAGGCAAGGAGACCAGTTGGAAGACTATTGCAGTGGTCCAGGGGAGAGGTGATGAGGATTTGTACTATGATAGTGGCTGTATGAATAGAAGGAAATGTATAATAGAGATATTGCAAATATAGAAATGACAAGTTTTGGCAAAGGATTATATATGGGAGGCAGGTGAGATCAAAGAATCAAGGATGACCTCAGGGTTATAGACAAAGTGACTTGTCCAGGCTCATACAGCCAGTATATGTCAGAGGTGGGGTTTCAACCCAGTTCATCCTTTCTATGAGACCAAATTTACCCCATCCTGCCTTTCATATTCTTGCTAAGTATAAATTGAAAAAAAATGATAAGTAAACATTATTTTAATTTGAATTAGAAAACTGTTCATTGATTTTTATAAGTCAACATATTTTGATAAATGGATGATTTGATCAATATGGGTATTCTCTCCATGGATGTCAGTTGCAAACTTTCCCATGGCTTCTGATCTTGTGCAGTTCATACTTTCATAAATCCTCCATAGATACTCTACCTCCTTTAAAATATTACTCCTCCACCTTATATTGGTATGAAGGTAGCCCTGACAAAGTGGTGACCATAGAATTGCTTCTTCTGGTAGGTGGTGCCAATCTGGAAAGCTAGCAAATACATGTTCATTGATGTACAGTGCATTTATCATCTAACAAAGGATGCATATTAACATATGCCATTTATATTTATATTTATGTTATCTTTCCTAATAAAATATAAGCTCCCTGAGGGGAGGAGAAATTTCATTTTTGTATTTGTAACACCGGTACTTAGCACAGTGCCTGAAACTTGCTCTGTGAAACATAATAAATCTTCTTTTTATATTAACACATAGAAGTAGAATCAATAAGGACTTAAAAAGATGTTTTACTTTGGTATTTTATTTCAACTGTTAACATATAATTCGGTGGCCAATAAAATCACAGCTTAAAGAATCTCCTATTATTTCTGTGCCTCAAATTAGAAATATGATTGTATATACAGTAAGATAGAAATGTATATATGTCAATAAATTGAAGTACACTAAAATAAGTAGGTACTTAGTCAGACATGAAGAATTTAAATGTGATTGGACCAGAAATAGCTCAAATAAGCAACGACTAAACATTTTTAGAACATATCTGATTATAGGCAACTAAAATAAAAATATGTTGAATATGTTCATAAATGAATTACCAGAGTTTTAATTGGAAGTTACTTGTTAATATATTTCTCAGAACTATGCCTGGCTTAACATTTTACTTCCAGCTCTGTCTCCATACCTTTTCATAGATTATCTCTCACACTAGGTCTGCTCTCTTTCCTCACCTCTGCCTCCTAGATTCCCTCTCTCTGATATACTTGCTTACACATTTGCTATTGTTATGCAAAGATTTACTATATGCACGCATTTATGTGGATATGTGTATAAATATATATTATATAAATATATAATACATGTATGAAAACTATAGACTACATAACATAAACAAATTATTATAAAATCATAAGTCATATATATTACGTGGAGCAGTTAGTTGGTATAGTGGAGAGAGTGCTGGGCTCAGAGTCAAAAAGACTTGAGTTCTAGTACAACCTCAGAAACTTCCTAGCTTTGTCACCTTGGGCAAGTCACTTAACCTCTGCCTACCTACAGATTTGTGATTTGCTAGAGAAGGAAATGGCAAAGCATTCCATTATCTTTGCCAAGAAAATCCCATGGACAGAGGTCCACAGAGTCACAAATAGTCAGAAATAATTGAATACTGAATAATAACCAAAAAATATTTATATATTTTCTTCCAGGCTAGACCCTCAATTTTTACATATGTTCATCTTATACATAGGATAATTTATGGACAGGTAGGTGGTGAAATGGTTAGAGTGCCGGGCCTGACATCAGAAAGATTCATTTTCCTGAATTCAAATATAGTCTCAGACACTTACAAGCAGTGTGACCCTGGGTAAGTCACTTAAACTTGTTTACCTCAATTTCTCATCTATAAAATGAGCTGGAAGAAAGTGGCAAATGACTCCAGTATCTTTGCCAAGAAAACCCCAAATACGATTACAAAGAGCTGGACACAACTAAAATGACTGAATGAAAGCAAAATGGTTATTGTACGTTTGTGTGTGCATGTCTATATTTATATATAGTTACATCATTTTATGTGTATATCTGATAATATATGTATATTTGTATATATAAATATATATATATATATTAGAAGAAAGGATAAATAAATTTATGACATTTATTTGTATGTATGTTTGTGTGTGAGCATACATAAACACACTCAAATATATATCAACCACAATTTCCCTTCAAGAACTCATATGTAAATAACTTTATGATCACTATTCAGAGTATTGGTTTGGAGCATCTAAAAGTTACTGAATCATCAAACAAAGTTACATTTTATTAACTCTACATACTTTGATGAATTTGTGATCTCATCTATATGTATAGTCCTTCCAATAGCCCAACCATGCCTGATGATCTCATGCTGTTTTTGACAATGTTCTCCATAAATCTGCTACTTGGGGTCCAAATATTGGGTGAGTGGAAAATATCTTAGATATCTTTTTGGGTTGCATGTATATCAATGGATCCAGAGGACTCTATATCACTTATTCCTTACTTTTTATATTTTACATAAGAAAGAAAAGAATGTTAACTTCAAAGGAGGTTGAGTAATGTGAGTTAAGACAAAAAATTTCTACTCTTATGCTTCTATAATGTCAAACTGATGCAAATATATGTATTTTGAATTACATAAGACATTAAAGATGAGTCAACACTTATAAGAGTTGAGACCTAGGAAATGCATTTCTTATATTTTAGAGAAAAACACATAATAAATGGATTACTAAATTAATCATAAGTTGAATAGTTATGTAGCATTAACGTCTTCTCCTTTTTCATGATAAATAAATGATTTAATAGTTGTAGCTTTTAAAATAGATATGCTTTATTTGGCCATAGTCTGTTTAATATTTGATTGATATCCAGACTGTGATAATATTTATAAGATTTTAAAAGAAAATTTCTTTATACTATTAAATGTTTCTTTTCTTTAAAATAAATAACAAATATGCTTTTAATATTCTTTAGGTGTTAAAGTAATGTCTTGATTAACTAGAATAAATTGTTACTATTATAAGGCATTCCTAATAAATCAAGGATATTTCATCCTTTTTTGCATTTCATACTGAAGATATTTTAAAGAATAATGACTCACAAAACTTGTGAAGCAACAAAATTAAAGGACAGATCAGTCAGAATAATAAATTGAAAGAGAAATCACTGAAAAAATAAATTGAATCTAAACTTAAGCATATTTAGCTTTGTAGTATTTCATAAAGTAATAATGTTGCATAGTTCCAGAGTCAGGAAGACATGAGTTCAGGTTCAACCTTTGACACATGGGTTCATTTAACATTGGTCAATACACTTATTTTTAATTCAGTATTCTGAATTCATCCTTTCAACAAATATCCATTCATTTCCTAAATGTCTATATGCAATGTACTGTTTGGTTCTATAAATGAAACAAACATAGCTAAGACCAAATCCCTACCCCAAAGAAGTTTATAGTCTTCACACCTTAGTATTTACAGAAACTTGAAATGTCTTTCTAGTATTAGCTTTAAAAAGGCTAGCTCATTTTCCAGTTCAAAGAAAAAAATATGCTTTCATTAAAAAAGAAACAAAACTGGAGAAACCAAAAGCATGTCCTAGAATTAAAAGTAGCGTAGTTTCAAAGAAAAATGGGGTGGGTTGGGAAGAGGCTGATCATAGAATTGCAAAAAAAAAATTAACTATTTTATGTGAAATGTTCTTTAGGTACATGTGAGCTAATAGGAGGAAAGGGAGTAACCCAGAGAAATTGAGGTGTCAGAATGACCAGAGCTAACAGATGGCCCTACTCTCAACTCTCGCTAAGTTTCAGTATTTTATCAGTCTTGGGTCAAGTGATACATCTTTTACCAACTCTTTGTACTCACTAATTAAGTATGCCAAATAAAACATCAAAATTGGGAAAACAATGTGGAACAGAAGTTAAACATTTATTCAGAACTAGGCATGCTACCTTCTTTGAAATGTTCATTTATATTTTCTAGCCTCCTTATTAGCACTGAGTTTTTAAAAAGTTGTGAAACTGGATTACTCTCTTGTATTTATTATAAATATTTAGGGAAGTTTAAACTAGTTTGTAACATGCAAATAACATTTTAATACTTCTTCTAGAAGAATAATATAGTTGTTCTCTATCTATATGACATTAATACCAATATCTAAGATATAATTATTGATTATTGTTATTCTATGCCCTGTCCCTCAAATACTCAAAGACAGCTATCATGGCTCCCCTAAATCTTCTGTCCTCTAGGTCAAACATCCTTATTCTTTCAAACCATTCTTATATGATATGATTTTAACTCCCCCTCATGCCCAGCACTGGTTTTCTTCCTTTGAATATATTACATGTTCTTAATATCTTTCTAAAGAGTTGAGAATATTAATATTAAACCTGTATTATTTTCTTATTGATCGTATTTACAATTAAATGATTTTGTACTCTAATTGCTTAAATCATTATTCTGTGACTCTGAACTTGGTGCAGAGTTCAGCTGGTGAGTTGTGGGTTGTTTAAAAATTCAGCTTTCCTTCTATTCACTGATATATTTTTACCTTTAGGAATTTTGCTAACCTTGGGGAATGTGTGTGAAAGAAAGGTAGTGGGGCCTTATATCTTTAGTCCAACAAGCTATTCTTCAAGGATATCTGGTTTGCTATAAAAAAAGTCTGGGTCAATCTCTCACCTGAACTCAATGAGTATTTCTCATGAGAGAAAAAGGGGAGCCATAGCTAGCCCCCATTACCAAACTTTCAATGAAACATGTTAGTCCCTGTGCCTCAGCTTTGTGACCAGTCATGTTGTCCTTAATTCCAAGATGCCATGTACCCTGCTCTGTTCTTTGTTCTATACTCCAAAAATGTATAAAAGGGGAACTGTCCTTTTCTTCAGGGTCTTTGGTATAAATGGAGGCAATCCATTTACCTATGTGTTGACAAGTAGCAAGCTCCAGGTAACAAATGTTATTTTGCTCTGAGATCTGCCTCAGTTTACCCTTTCCTTCGATTCCAATTGTGAGAGAGAGATGACTGGGAATACAGAATTTGCTCTAGATTTGGTTTGATGAAGTCAGAGAAGAGTGCAACTACCATCTCCCTTATTTAAGACAATATGCTTCTATTAATGCAATCTAAGATTTCATGAGCTTTTCTAACTAAAATGTCATCAAGTTGATTAATACAGAGATTGATTTCCATTCAAATTCCCAAATCTTTTTCACACAAATTGCTTTTGATTATGCACCCTTCCAGGAATATGTAGTATATTGATTATTTGAACCCAACTGCAGTACTTTCTATTTATTTCCATTAATTTAATCTTATTAAAGTGAGTCAATTATCCTAGACTGTCAAGCTAGCTTTTAATCCCATTTCTATCTTTCAAAATGTAATCTATCTTTCCAGGGTACATGTCACTCACAAACTTGGTGATCTGCACCCTCTACCACCATCTAAATTCTTAGGAAAACAGATGATAAGACAGAATCCTGTTACTATTTACTAGATACCTCTTTCCATGTTTGTCCCATCCTTTAATTAGAATTCTTAGCTTTAGTCATTCAATCAGATCAGGAACTACTGAATCATATGATCATTCAATGCAGATTATCTGTATCTTGTCCAAAATTGAGTCATGAGAATGCTTCTCAAATACCCTGCAAAAATCCAGTTATGTCTGATATATCCCATTCTATGTGTCTCTCAAAAAAATGAAAATGAGGCTTGTTCTAGATGAACTTAATTTAAGCTGGGTCACTGTGATCTCTGCTTGTTTTAGAATGTTTATAAGCCATCTTTGTAATAATTGCAGAATTTTAGTTCCCAGGAACACTTTACCCTTGAAGAAGACATTCCTTCTCTAAGTAGTTTTGTTCTTTTAGTTTAACTCTCTACTGAGTTTTCTTGTCCCTATCAAAAACAATTATTACATTATCCTAAGGAAGTACATCTCTGGAAAAATGACCTAATAGAAAATAGCCCGTTTCTTGATATCTAGCATAAATGGAGTTGGGAATAACTACTGCCAATCATAGTTCCCTAGGGTGGTTTCATGGACTCAGGCATAGCTAATGATTCTCTAGAGTCAGAGAAAATACGTTAATTTACTGCCCTTTATAATAGTTCCAGGTGCACTCCACATTTTTTAGCTGAAAGCAGAATCCTTTATTACAAAACTGATAAAGGTAACAGTTTCAACTAAGAGTCAAACGTAATACATCTACAAATTCTTTTTTTTTTTAAAGAAGTTACTTTTAAAAATCCAAGTTACTTATAAAACTGTTAATCATATTTTACTATGTTTTCTCATTTAAGGCCTAAGGCTGTCTTTTTTATTAATCATTTTGTGTGTGCATGCATTTTTCTGAATTTTTTTAAAAAGATCAACCTTTTCCTTCCACTGACTATTTATTAATCACTCTATTTTTCTTCTTAGTGTTTACTATCTTGATGCTTTGGTAATAGGTCATAATCTGCCAATGTATAAAACATCCAGGAGACCAAGTAGAAGAATATAAAATCTGAAACCATTTAATTAATGGTTTTTGAATATCTTGTTGCTATTGATTTTCATCTCTGCTATGCTATTAACACATTCCCCTTTGCATTATTGTCATTTGGGTGTCTTTATTAACTTGGCAACTAGAGTATGGCACAGTGAAAAACATGTTAGATCTATAGTCAATGGGCATAGATTCCATACCATCTCCTGACAATGATTATTTTTGTGATCATGGAAAAATTACTACTTCTTGGGCATCAGTTTCCTCATCTGTAAAATGACATTATTGCTATTCAGTCATTTTAGTCATGTCTGACTCTTCATGACCCCATTTGGGATTTTCTTGGTAAGGATACTAGAATGTTTTGCCATTTCCTTCTCCAGCTCATTTCACAGATGAAGAACTGAGATGAATAGGGTTAAGTGACTTGATCAGGGCCACAAAGCTAGTAACTGTCTGAGGGCAGATTTGAACTCAGGAAGATGAGTCTTCTTGACTGCAGGCCCAGCTCTCTATCCACTAAACCACCAAATCACCTCTTCTAGCTCTACATCATGAATCCTGAGACAAAGAAGTGTCAAGGTGAATAAGATTGCTCTACCTGGAATAAGGCGGACTTGCTCAAAAATCTAGTTTCAGACAATTATTGGCTATGTGATCCTGGTAAAGTCAATTCACCTCTATCTGACTCAGTTCCCTCAACTGGAAAATGAAGATAACAGAAGTTCATACCTCCTGGGGTTGTTGTGAGGATAAAATGGTATAATATTTATAAAACATTTTTGCAAATTTTAAAGCTCTATATAAGTGCTACTTATTTTTTCAAGGCTTTACACACACACACACACATCCACATTTTAACAGATGCTTAATGAATGAATAAATGAATATTTCTTGTAACAGGATTAAAGGCATGTGGTGATAGTAGCAGTATCAATACCTTTTAAGGAAAAAACTAAACTAACTTTTATGGGGACAGGGGTTAGGATATTGTTTCTGGTCTTCTCTCTGTTCTTCACATATTCTAGACTGTCTCCGTGCCTTTACAAAATTATGCTCTCTCCTCCCTTCTGCCTCTTAGAATCTCAAGCTTCCTACAGAGCCCAGCTCAATTGTCACCTCCTGCAAGAAGCCATTACTTCATCTTCACCCTCATCCCTACCTCAAAACAGATAGGGCCTCCATCTTGAAATCAGCTTATATTTACTTTCAATATATTTTGTAGAGGAGGCAGTGTAACGTAATGAATGAATAAAGAGCTGAATTTAGGAAGCAAACTCTGTTTACAAAGTAACATCTGGTCAAATATGTTCACACATATAACTACAATCATGCGGCTTTGTATGAATGTGTGAAAACATGTTACACATATGTACATATGTATATGGTATTTTCCCACATAGAATATAAGCTTCTAAAAGGCTAACACTACTTCATTTCATTCCTTGTATTCCCTAGATTTTAGCACACAGCAAGAATTTAATAAATGCCGTTGATGGATGGATTAAAAAACAAAGTTCTGAAACAGATTCTCTGAAGGGATAGAATCAATGAGGCTGATCACATAGTTAGTGAAGACTAATTGCCAGGCTGTCAAACACAAAATCCCAGGAATAAAGAAAGCATTGGGGCCTTCTCAATCCTTGTTAATCTTAGTACCAATCACTGAGATTATCTCCATTTTACCTTGTTTGTATGTGGTTGTTGGCGTGTTTTCTTCCCTTTAGGCTGTGAACTCCTTGAGAACAAGGATTGTCTTTTCCCTTTTTTATATCCCCAGAATTTACCATAGTACCTGACACATAGGAAGTATTTAATAGGTGTTTGCAGACTGAGATTGCCTATGTATCATAGTGATGGTGGCAAAGATATATCTGTGGGATTTGAGGGAACCAGCAGAATTGATCCTAACCCAAAATCAAGGCCAGAAAAAACAAGGAAAAAATTTTTTTAAATACTACACTAAAGCGAGGAGTCCTTACAACTTATTCTAAATATGTAGATCATTCCTGTAGCTTTTCTAGCCCAGCTGCTCCTAATTTTCCAAACTAATAGCAGTCAGGTACAGTTCACATTAACCTTTACTTCTTTCTGAATGAGAAGGATCACGGGATCATTAAGTTGGAAGGAATCTCTGGAGGTCACCAAGTTCATGTTCTTTTTACAGATGAGGAAAGTGAATTTACCCAGGTTACAAAGTGTCAGAGGCAAGATTTCAAATCCAGGTATTCATGATGCAGTGTCCAAAATTCTAGGCCAAACTACCTCTGAAGGAACTTTGTCTAGAACTAGATGGAGGCAGACAGAATAAACAGATCAAACAGGGGAAAAAACAAACAATCATCATCATTTCTACTGAACACTTTGTCCTTTTAAGTTAATTTTCAATGTTTTTTTTTTCTAATATGGATGGTTGCAAATACTAGTGATCTGTAGAATTACACAAAAGCATGTTATTTTCACGGTAGACTGGCTGTTTGCCAGAAACAGAAAAGAGAACAAAATGTGTAAATCAACATAAGCACTATCTTCACTTGCGAGGTTTTTCTTTTGTTTTGTTTTAAATATGGCCAGTGCAGAAGTAGCCAATGAGTACTGACAAATTATAATCATTTATCTTTTTCTTTTTCTGAAGCCAATCACTATCTTTGGATATATTGATATACTTCTTATACATTACATTTTTTCATCCTCTTACTTTTCCATGATGAGCTATAAGATACACGCCAACTGTTAATTTGATTAATATAAAGCCTTCTAGTTCCATAATTCAGTTCTGAAAGTGGGCTAATGGGATAATTGCCAAATTTCTGCTTGACTTTGAGGTGTAACATTTAAGATTGGTTTAAAACCAAACATATTGATGAAGTGAATTAGTTCTGAAATCTGCTGAGTACATAAATAAGGCTTCTTTATGGAAGAATGAAGTTAGACAATATTTACAATCAATGAGATTTTGTAATTACCAATTTAGACCAATATGCAAAATGAGAAAAAATAGATTCTAAAAGAGACAGATTGTAAGAAATAAGTAAAAGGTTTGTAATGTGTTATTGAGTGCTAATTAGTTCCTTGGGATATTTACATATGTCTGATACAATTAAGTTGAGGGAATGTGTAGATGTGGTTAAGCCTTTATAAAGTGCTTCAACTAGCTTAATCGCTCTTAGACAGCCTAATACCAGGAAAAGACCTATAATTTAGAAAGGCCCAAGTCACTGACTGCATCCTGGGCTATGACCAGTCATCTTGAACCTTGTTTTGAAAAAATAAAGTTAAAGTTAAGTTTATACAATTTGGGGAGCAACCAATAAGAAGAGGGTAAAGATAGGAGTTGGAAGGATACATCCTCCCCCCAAAAAACCGCAACAACAACAATAACAATATCCTACTTCACACTGAACTCTAAAGACTCTGGAGGAGAGAGTGAAACACAGATGACTTTGTACAACTCTGCCTCAAATCCAATTCACTTGCAAGGGAAGAAATCATGCTGGTGATGTCATTGGTCCTCTTCAAGAATGAAGGACAATTAGGGGCCGCTGGGTAGCACAGTGAGTAAGAGCACCGGCTCCAGTGTCAGGATGACCTGGGGATCGAATCTGGGCTCAGACACTTAGCACCTACCCAGAAATAACTGGCTGTGTAACCTTGAGCAAGTTACTTAACCCCGATTGCTTAAAAAAAAAATGAAGGACAATAACTCTTGTCACATACTTAACAGAAAGTCACTAAGAAGACTGGATTGGAGGGGGCTTTTTTGAAGCCACAAATTCAATTTAAGAAACATCACTGGAATCAATTATCCCATTATTTGATGCTTCTTCCCATCTTCTTCTTATTCTCCTTTTTTTTTTTTGGTGAGGAGATAATCTGATTCTTACCTGAAGTCTGTGATTAACTTGAGTAGATGGAGAAAGGGCAGCAGAGGAGAGGGTTTGAATTAAGTGATTTCTAATTCCTATTCCACCTATACTGTAAAGTGAAAAGCATATTGGATATGAGCCAGAATACTTAAGTCCTAGTTATGATATTTACTAGCTATATAATCATAGACAAGTGATTTAACCCATCTAAGATTTTGCATGATCATCTATAAAATGATTGATGATACTGCATATATTATTGTAGGGGAAACATTTTGAAAACTTTACAATGATAAAGTTGAATTACTATAATTCCTATGTGTGGATATGAGCAATGAGGAGAAGAATGTCATCAAGGAAATATTGCTGGCAAATGACAGAAGGATGAGTGAACAGGATCACAGAAAATACTATGTCAATCTTGTTGCCTTCCAACGTAATCACCATCCTTCCTGGAAATGCTTACCAGATAATGATAGAGAATGCCATTAGTTCCAATCACCCTTTCTCTCTCAGCCTTGGAATGACAAACCATACACCTTGCCAGCCTGCTGCCTCTGATTCCTCTTCATGATAGAGATGGAATCCTGGGTTCTGCCAAGTCCTTCCTAAGGCAGCCCCTTGTCCTAAAGAAAAACTGTCAATTATAGGCTAAGCAGGAGATGGCATGTCTATTATCTCTGTTTTAGCTCCACCTTGGTTAATTCCAGAGAGTCCCATCACTAGAAGTTTGGCAAACAGGTGATAGATTTTAAAGGGTTGGGCACTCATGAAGACTGACTGCCAAGGTGTGAAAGATTTCAAACTTCTCTCCCTTCACATCAAAGGCCAGGAAAAGTGTGAAGCACAATGTTGTTGTTTTTGGGGGTAGGGGGAAGAGTTATCCTTCCAACTCCTATCTTTATCCTTTTCTTATTGGCTGCTCCCCAAACTGTATAAACTGAACTTTAAGTTTATTTTTTTTCAATTGCTGAATAACTAAGAAGGATCAAACTTCTATTCAATAAGTTTTTATAATGATTAATATAGATCAATATGCAAAATGAGGAAGCACAAAAGTAAGAAATAAGTAAAAGGTTTATAATTCATTGGGGCAGCTAGGTGGTACAATGATGGCCATGGGGTCAGAACGACCTGAGTTTAAATTCAGTCTCAGACACTTACTAGCTGTGTGGCCCTTAACAAGTCATTCAATCCTGCTTGCCTCAATTCCTAATCGGTAAAATGAGTCAGAGAGGGAAAGAACAAACCACTCCAGGATCTTTGCCAAGAAAACCCCAAATGGGATCAGAGAGAGTCAAACACTACTGAAACAACTTAACAGTAACAATGCATTATTGAATGCTAATTACTTCCTTGAGATATTTATGTAAGTCTGATACAGTTGACAGTGGCGTCTCATACTTAAAAGAAAGTCACTTTGAATATTTAATTTTGAAGTTTTCTTTTTTAAAAACTTTTTTTTGTTTCCCTAAGAGGATCCAAGGTGAGGGGGAGGGAATTATTTCAAAGGGATAAATTTTAGGGGAAGAAAGAAAAGAGAGCAAAAACTCTCTGAGCGTGTAGAGGGCAGTGTAATTAGCCCCAATACATGCCATCCAAATTCACAGGTGACTTGCTTTTTACTTTCCCACTCTTTCTGAAGCTTCTATAGAACTGTTGAATAGAGCTAGCTCTATGTAGGTGACCAACAATGGAGTGTGATTTAAACTCTGAAGCAGAACTTACCCAGGAAATATCTCTCCCAAAGGAAGCTGAATTTCCCATTAATAGGTGCTTAACATACATTAGGCACTGTAGTAAGCCCCTGGAAATATACATATTTAAAAAAAAGATAGTTCCTATCTACAAGGAACTTAAATTGTAATGGAGGAAGATAACACATTAAAAAATTGATGAAAGAGGGATGGGAGGCAGCAGAAAATGAAGTCAGTCTGGAGCAGAACCAGAGAGGAATATAAGAGTGAACTATTAGACTCATTCCTTTAGGTTAAGCATTCTTTAAAGTAGAAGACTACAATTCTGTTTTGTTTTAAATAAATGCTTGTTAATAGAAAACTATATATCACCCAGGTGCCAGTGACAGCTCAGTGAGACATTAGCTCCAGTTAATTTATTAAAATCTATTAATTTAGCAATTTAGCCAAAGGTCACATTGGATACTAGTTTCCTAAAAGAATATTACAGAAGATAGATAAATTTTTAAGGTTGGGAAATAGAAAAGACAGGTACATTGTAAGCAAATGGCACTGCCCATGGAGGCAAAGTATAGGTAGGTGATATAACTGGGGAATTCAAGAAGTCAGGGGTTAGGATGGGGTAACGGCAGCCTTAAAAATGCAGAAAAAATCATAAATTTTCAAACATAGCCAATGTGAGAATTTGTTTTGTTTGGCTACAATGCTTACGATAAGAGTCTAATTTGGTTTTGTTTTTATTGTCACGATCTAATGCATGGGGCAATGGGAAAGACAGCATATAAGCATGTGATTTATTTAATTAATTATTAAGATATTATTATATTAATACAAACATTATAAATTATAATAAATTATAAACATTAAATAAATTAGTGAATTTATTTTTCAGATCTTTTTAGTTTTACCTGGAACCAGTCCTGATCATGAGACACTTAATATATTTCATGTATTTGTACATATTTTGAGTCCATGAATATTAGCTAAACTTGGTATTTGTTCACTCTTTGAATAATCAAGTAATAACAGATGTCTAGGAAATCTAAGACTGAATGGTTCAAAAATGATATATGTTACGGGAAATGGATGTATATTCTGGATAATGGGGAAAGAACACTAGAGACAGATTAGTGGTTTCCAATCCTTCCACTAACAGTTACAATCTATGCTTCCTCATCTCTTAAATAAGGGCTTGGAATAGATGGCCTGTAACGTCCCTTTCAGTTCAAAAGCTATGATCAAAGTAAGGAGTAAATAGTATTGTAACCTTGGTTGACAGACATCTGCAAAGTTGGGTAGCATTACTTTTATAATAACAGGTGGTATTTAAATTACTAAAAGTAAAAATCATAATAAGACTTTTAGGATACCCTCTATAGTGCTTTACATACTTTGAGATGTATTTTGTGTTTTTAGATCACCTTCATTCCTCAACTTTTTCTCTCCCATGAGCCATCTCTTCTGACAAAATAAATACAGATAGATAGATAGATAGATAGATAGATAGATAGATAGATAGATAGATAGATGATAGATAGATTAGGTAGATAGATGATAGATAGATAGATAAATAGATAGATAGATAGATAGATAGATAGATAGATAGATAGATAGATAGATAGATAGACAGAGAGACAGATAGATAGATAGAGAGATAGATAGATGATAGATAGAAACAGAGCAATAAACAGACAAGAAGAGGAAAACAAGCAATTCAGCGAATGAAACTAACCAACACTGTCACTAATGCATGACATGTTCCATCTCCCCATCAAAGCTCCTATTTTTATTTCTCCTTCAGAGACATACTTGATCATTACAATTGCACATTCAGTTTCAGAATTTTGTTTTGTTATTGTTGGTGGTAGTGGAGGCAGACTTCTTTCCATCTACATTGCTGTAGTCATTGGCAATATTGTTTTCTCATTCTCTTCACCCATCCTAAGTTCACGTGTCTCCATTTCTTTTTTATTTTTTCATGTTCATCTTTTGTTATGACAGTAAGTCAATAAACACTTATTAAGTGCCAACTGGGGCACTGTGCTAAACTCTGAGGGCACAAAGAAAAGTAAAAGACAGTCCTGCTCTCAAGTAGCTCTTGCTCTAGTCAGGCAGGCAGCCGGTGAACACTATATACACATAAGCTGTAGACAGGGCATATTGGGAATGTTTCGTTACATTCAGGTTCCATCATTTGTTTAGCCATTCCTCAACTAGTGAGCACCTACTTTGTTTCCAGCTGTTTGCTGCCATAAAAAGTCCAGACCTCCTTCCACTATAAAATGCTTCCTCTCAAGTCATCCACAATAATAGAGATTGTAGTGTTTAGGTACAAAAAGATCTTTTTGTATGTTTCTTTGTTTAAACCAGCCACACTATAGGACATTAGATAGAATGCTAAACTTGGAATCCAGAAGATCTGAGTTCAAATCCTTTCTAATAAACTCAGCATGTGACTGCACAAATCACTTCCAGTAGTGGGGAAACTGCAGCCTCGAGGTCACATGTGGCCTTCTAGGTCCTTGGGTGTGGCCTTTTGACTGAGTCCAAGTTTTACAGAACAAGTCCTTTTATTAGGGAATTTGTTCTATGAAGTTTGGAGTCAGTCAAAGGGCTACACTTGAGAACTTAGAGGGTCACATGTGGCCTTGAGGCTGCAGGTTCCTTACCCCTGATGTCTTATCCTCTCTAAATTTCAGTTTCCTCATTTACAAAATGCAACTACCTTATGGACTTGTCTGATGAGTAAAAGAGATACTATATATAAAGTACTACACAAAAGTTAACTATTAATATTACTATACATATTTAGAACATATACGATCTTACTGCAAGAGGAAAAGCCAATTTCTATTTCTTCTGCATATCTATCATACCATATGTGTATATCTCTCCTTGACATGGGACACTCTGCCTAATATTACAGTTATTTGAGTATAACTGTATTCCCCTATTCAACGTTAGGCTCCAAGAGGGAAAGCATTGTGCTTCATTCCTTTTTCCCATCCCTGCAAAGGATGATAAAGTGCCTTTTACATTATAATGTCCAATAAATGTTGAACTTAGTCAGGTAGCCAAAAGTCAGTGAATTTGAATCTAAACATCTATCTCTACTTGCTTAAACTAAAATGTAACAAGGCTATAAATAACACTACAGAACCTTGCAAGGAAGGACAGCTTCATCTCTAAGACATTCAATTTAAAAATAGAAAAGCAAGTATTTATAAATGAAGACGGGGTGACATAAAATAGCTATGACTTCACATTTCTTAAATCTAAGAACAAGGGATCTAAAAACTGGAAAAAAAAATTAGATTATCACATCCAGTCCTCTCAAATTACAGATGAGGGAAGTGAGGCCCATACAGTTTATATGATTTGCCCAAGGTCACACTACAAGTTACTATTAGACTCCTGAATTGTAACACAGTGCTCTGCTCTCGACAAAGAGCATATTACATATAATTTTTAAATTGTAAAGGACTCAAATGATCTTTTATATTCAAGATTAAACATTCTCATTTATAGAAAGTTGCTAACTAGAAGGAAAGAAAAAAATCAGTGGGAATGTTTTCAGTATCATTGCTAGATAATTTATCATGTTAGACACTGAACAAGATTAACTCTGAGGTCCCATAGCAGTACAAAATGTGCTTACAGAGAGTTTTACATTTCTTATAATTCACAGAACAGATTTGTAGATTCAATCTTCCTTGCTGTGCTTTAGTGAATACTGTCACAGGATGCATGAGTTCAAACTTCATCTATAGGTATTTCTCTATTAATTCTTGGCAATTAGAAAAAAAATCCCAAACCACAGTAGGCCCTAGTTGAAGTAGGTATAAGAAAAGAAGGTAGTAGCTTATGTGGATGACTGGAGGCATATTCAGAAGATTCTTCCCCACTAAATTACCTCCACTAGTGTGACGCAGAGTGCAGGGTCCTCCCAATGATTCTGAGCTTGCAAGGACCATGTTCAATTTTGAGGGCTGATCCCAAAGGTTCAGTTTCTCTATCTTTTTGCCCTCACCTTGAGGTCTTGAGAAAACACCAATATCCTAATAGTTAACCAGGTTCCCAAAGTCATCCTTGACTCCATATTCACTTTCACCCCTATTTCCAATTAGTTGTCTAGACATTAATTCTACCTTCACAACACTTTTCTCTTTCTGCCTCTGACTCTCACACGCACACATTTATTTGTTCTTTTTGTACTTGTTGTCTAAGGTATGGGACAATAGGAAAGACAGCATATGAATGTGTGAAAAATAAATTATTTTATTTTAAAAATATTTTCAGTTTTACTTAGTTCTAGTCCTTGTAATGAGACTCTTCATATATTTAATGAATTTGCAAATACATTGAGTCCACAAGTATTAACTGAACTTGGTATTTATATATATGTATGTATATACATATGTGTATGTGTATGCACATAAATATTTTCTATATGTATATATAAACACATATGTTTTACATATGTATGTTTTCTGTGTGTGTTAGGGAAGATGAGATATAAAGATAGATGGATAGACAAATCTCCCCTTCTTTCCTCTTTTCTTCTCTAACACTGGCATCCTTCTGGTTCACCAAGGGTGAGGAACCTGTGGCCTTGAGGTCACATGTGGCCCTCTAGATCCTCAAATGTGGCCCTTTGACTGAATCCAAACTTCACATAACAAATCATTCAGTAAAAGTATTTGTTCTGTAAAACCTGGACTCAGTCAAAGGGCCACACCCAAGGACCTAGAAGGCCATGTGTGGCCTCAAGGCTGCAGGTTCTGCACCCCTGGTTCAGGCCCTCCTCACCTCATTCCTAGACTATTTCAAGAGCCTTTTTTTTACTCATTCTGTCTTAATCTTTCCCCACTTCAATCCATCCTCCAATCAACAATAAACCCAATCTTGCTAAACTTCAGATCTGACCCTATCTCTCCCCTCTATTCAATAAACTTCAGTGACTCTCTCTTTCCTTCAGGATCAAAAATAAAATCCCCTAGCTTTTAAAGCCCTTCATAGCCTGGCCTCTTTCTATGAGGAGGCCTCTCGTATTCTCCATGATCTAGTGACAATGGCTTCCTTGCTGATACTCAGCAAGTCATTCCATTTCTGGGCTGGGCACTTTCACCAACTATCTCCCATGCCTAGAATGTTTTCTCTCTTCATCTCTACCTCCTGGGGCTCTGGTTTCCTTAAAATCCCACTTAAAAGTTCACCTTTTGTAAGAAAGTTTTCTTGATCCTTCTTAATGCTCATGTCTTCCCTCTGTTGATTATCTCCAGCTTTCCTACATGTATTTTGTTTGAACATAGCTGTTTAGAAATTGTCTTCACCATTAGTCTACGAGATCCTTAAGAGCATAGATTGCCTTTTGCCCTTTTCTGTATCTTCACTGCTTAAATCCAATTCACTTCCGTGTGGAGATGTCACCGCCTGATGTCATTGGTCTTCATGAAGGACAAACAGCAGCTTTGTACAGTGGGTGGCACATAGTAGGCTCTTAAATATTTGCTGACTACTTCCTAAGTGTTTTACATGAGCTCACTGATCATTTCAATTGTACAGAAAAAAAACCCCACAGAACTATTCACTACCTCTCATAGGTCCATCCATGGTGTTAGAAATGTTTAGAGAAGTAACAGTCAAATTATGAGACTCATAAGCAAATGTATTTGTGGGCTTATCATAATATCATTACAAATCAAGCTTGCTGTGCTGTCAGATATTTAGGGCAATTACGTCCCTTCACCTAAAACAAACCCAAGTCATTACATTCTAGGTACATGTAGTATAAGCTAGTAAAAATTCCTTGTGGATCTAAACCTTAAAACCTCTCTATCATGGATGAATAAAAAAATCCATCTTTTAAAGCCATTTTTTATTGACTGGATTATTTTCTCTTTGTAGTTCTTTGTAACTCATGAAATCCCTCCTTTAAAAGCATAGTTCTCTGGGGAAAAAAATGTTCCTTTTTTATATATTCAGATTCTTTAAAATGACCTAGATTCCTTGAAACGTGATACAGAGCACACTATATGGAATCCTACTTAAAATGCTTCTTGGTTATCTCTTTGAATATTTTACAGTTGATTTAATTACTGATTGTGTATCCAGAGACAGCTGGGAGGGAAAAAATGGAATGCATTCCTGGAATATGGAGAATTTTGACCCAGTATGTGTTATTAATATAGGTTTTGAAGGTTTTTGATTTTTATGGTGGAGATCTGGAACTGGGATATCATTAGAATAGAAACTCGCCACTGATGCCGAATAGCAATCCCTTGTTTCTGTAATTTAGAGTTTTAGCTAGGTGCCCTCAGGACTAAAAAAGTGACCTGACTTGTTTAGAATAATACAGTCATTGTGTGTGAGAAGAAGGACTTGAATTCTGGCCTTTCTGACTCCAAAGGTGGTAGCCACAGGTGAGAGGTTGGGAGACTGCCTAATTCATGCTATTTCACACTACTTCCTAGTCTCAAACAAACTGCCAATCATTGAAGCTTCTTACTTCCCTCCATGGTCCTCCTGTGGTTATTTAGCTCTGAATTCCATTGCTGGCTTTGAAACTCTGCTTCAGGATTTAGTTCACTCCTTCCTATCTGACTTTCTGGGTCACTTGTCTTTTTGAAGTAACTCCTGGCTTTGACACTGACCTGGTTTTCAGTTTACCTTCTCCTCCCCCTCCAAAAGCCACACCCTTCTGGGTGTTTGGTTTGGATTGCTACTGCTCTGCAATTTGCCTCAGATTCCATTGAGAAATGATTCTCCCCCTATCCAAATCACCCCAGTCTCCAATCCATAGGGGTCAATTAGTGCCATTAGCCACTGAAGACTTTAAATTCTTATTTTAATGCTCTTTCTCCTATTTCACCATTACTTATATTTAATGACTAAATGAAAACAAAACCATATTTTATCCTTTGCAATACCTTTTTAAATTATAGGAATAGGAGCTTTCAGTGGTCATAGTATGTTGCAATATTTTGTGTTTTCTTATTCTCCTTTGCCCACTCAAAGGAGAAAGAGGATATAGTGGTAACAATAGCAAAAAGAAAGAAGGAAAAGCTTTTAGAGGCAAGAGAAGAGAGGGGGAGAAAGCATGTCATGTAAGAAAAAAAAACAAAACCTATGGCAATTACTTCCCTATGAGAATATCTCAGTTAGTTGTATGAGATTTGAATTGCCTGATAATTAATTAAATCATGTGGTCTGATCATTTTTCCCTCTACCAATTCTCCCAGCAGTATTATTTATATAGTGGCACACAGGTTTTGGAGTCAGAGAAACCTGGATTCTAATCCAACTTCTGAAACTCACTAGCTGTGAGAGCCACAGAACTTAACCTGGGCAAATCATTTAAACTTGATGTGGCTCAGACTCCTTAGGACTTGTTTGTTAAATCTTACAGTGACAATCTACTGTGGAGAAGGTAGTTCTCCAACACTGATAAAACCACAGATTTTTCACACACTGCATTATCATCTTTAACCTTACAATTTTTCAAATGAGTTTATATTCTAAATTTCTATTTTCCTTGCTTGCCATGTCTCTGTATAGCATAAAGGTCAAGTAGTGATTGGTCAAGGTAATTTCTGGATTGTTGGGGCTTTCTTGTCTCCACGTAGACTATTTCAATAGCCTTCTGGTTCATTTCCTGGCCTCAAATGTCTGCCCAATCCATTCCATCTTCCTTCTTAGATGTTAAAGTGATTTTTATTACTAGGTCTGATCATATGGTTCCTCTACTCAATAAACTCCATTGGCTACCCATTACTTTTAAGATCAAATGTAAACTCCTTTTGTTTTTTAACACCCTTCCGGGTCTGGCTGCTTCCTCTCTTTCCTGTCTTCTCATACTTTACTCCCTTCTACAAAGTCTATTGTCTGATTCTACTTTTCTGCTTGCCATCCTTTTATTTATTTATTTACTTTTTATTTGTTTGTTTGTTTGTTCATTTACTTATTTCTATGCTTTTTGGAGGGGAGAAAGCAAAGCAACTGGGGTTAAGTGACTTGCTCAAGGTCACACCACTAGTAAGTGTTAAATGTCTGAGACTGGATTTGAACTCAGGTCCTCCTGACTCCAGGGCCAGTGCTCTATTCACTGTGCCACCTAGCTGCCCCCTCTGCTTGGCATTCTTTACACACAAATCTCTATTTCCTTTATGCTTGTTTGCAATCTGTCACACACACTTGGAGTATTCTCTCTCCTAACCTTTCCCTCTTAGAATTCATTTTTTTTTAAGCCACAGCCCAAGAACCCTTACTCTCTAAGGCTACTTTCCATCTATTCTGTACATATGCTGTACATACATTTATCTATGCTTTCTTCTCCATCATAATCCTTAATGCAGCAACTCACTAACAGGGAAATTCAGATTAAAGTGACTTTGAGATTATGCATCATGTTGGCAAAATTGACAAAAAGGAAAATGGCAAATGCTAGAGGGACTGTGGGAAAACTTACATTAATGAATTGTTGGTGAAGATGTGGTCCAACCTCTCTGGAAAGCCATTTGGAACAATGCTTCCCAAATTACTGGACTGTGCATACTCTTTGAGCCAGTAATACCACTACTTTATAATCCAAAGAGATTAAAAAAAGAGAGAAAGAAGATATATATATATATATATATATATAGCTGGCCATAGCACTAGAAACTAAAGGGGTGCCCTTCAATAGAAGAATAGGTGGACAGATTATGGCATATGATACTTTTGTGCTAGAAGAAATGATGCAGGGGGTGGTTTCAAAGAAATTCAGGAAGGTTTATGTGAACTGATGACTGAAATAAGAGCCAGAACAATGTATACAATAGCAATAACATTCTAAAGTCAAATGACTTTGAAAGACCTAAGAACTCTGATCAACCCGATGACCACCTGAATTTCAGAGAACCAGTGATGCAGAATGATGCTTCTGTCACTTCTTGTCAGAGATGTGATGAACTCAGGTTAAGTCACAGTTTGGGGACATGGTCGATGCAAGAATGTGTTTTGTTTAATTATTCAATTTGTTAAAAGGCATTCTTTTTTAATAAAGAAGGCTACCTAGAGGGGGAAGGTATAGTGGATTTACAATCATTAGAAAGAAATTAAATTTAAAAAATAAAAATATCCAATAAAAAGTTTATAAGTTCCTCAAGAGAAGGAATTATTTTTACTTTTCCTTTGCATTCCCAACACTTAGTGCACTGTCTAAACATAGTAAAGGCTGGGGGGGGGGGAGGGGAACCAGTGGCCTTGAGGCCTTCTAGGAATTTGGGTATGGCTTTTGGACTGAGTCCAAGTTTTACAGAATAAATCCTTTTATTAAGGGGATTTGTTCTGTGACATTTGATTCAATCAAAGGGCCTCACTTGAGAACCTACAGGGTCACATGTGGTCTTGAATCCATAGGTTCCCCACCCCAAACTTAAACAAAACTTGCTGATCAATTTTTTATCACTGCAAACCTAAAAGTATCAAGAGTTAAATATTTACAGCTAGTCTAAAATGATGTGATATTTAACACAATCCTCCTTTTTTAACCCCTATTTCTATGTATTAGGGTACATGATAATATCTAGGAAAATCTTCCAGCCAGGAGCATTTAGAGAAGTTTGGTCAGCTGTTTACTACATTTTGGTGGCAACTTCCATTTATGTCCATTATAGATTTACGTGTTTCAGAGACCATATGATATCTAGGGGCTCCTCCTTCACTTACTTTACATATAAGGCAAAATCAACTATTACTACTTGTAGGCAGGTCAATTTAGTTGAAACTGGTAGAATGTGTGAAGACAGTAATGTGAAATAGTTCAGGAAAGGTAGGCTAGAACCTCGTTGTGAAGGGCTTTAAAAGCCAAATGGAGGAGTTTGTAATTTATCCTAAGGGCAACAGGGAGTCAAGGGAAAGAAATCCATTTGACTTTGCCTGAGGGCATGAGCTATAGCTGAAATAACTGGGGTATCTGATCAATTAAATATTTATCGAGCAACTACAAGTGCTTTCAGGAATACCAAGAAGTGAAATCTACTTTCATTGCCCACTAGAAGGGAGGCAGCTATGGTGTGGTAGAAAGAACTCTGAACCCCTTAGTCAGGAACCCTGGGCTCTATTCTTGGCTCTGCTCCTATTTAATTATTTGACTTTACACAAGTCATTTCACTTCCCCAGGAAGTAGACTTAAATGATCCCCAGTGTCTTTCTTTTTAAGATTTTTTCTTTTTAATTTATATGATAATTTCCATAACACAGTATAATTTTTAAAAATTCTTCCCAAACCTAAAATTCTCTTATTCCATTATAGGAAAGTTAGAATCTAATTATTTCAATTCAGTAAACATTTATTAAGTACCTTCTCATATAAGACACCATGCTTACACTGGAGGATACAAAGACACAAGAAACAGAGCCTTGTCCCCAGAGAGTTTATCACTGAATAAGAATGATGGTATATGTGCAAAAAAAAATGGGGGCATGACACAAGGTAGGAAGTACCCATGATGAAAATGCTATAAGGAATATGAAAAGATTCATCATCTTGGGGCAGCCAGGTAGCACAGAAGTAAGAGCACCAGCCCCAGTGTCGGGATGACCTGGGGGATCGAATCCGGGCTCAGACACTTAGCAGCCACCCAGAAACACCTGGCCTTGTAACCTTGAGCAAGTTACTTAACCCCAATTGCTTAAAAAAAAGATTCATCATCTTTTAGCAAATCAGGGCAGATTTCAGGGAGGGGGTGGCACCTGTGCTTGGCTTTGGAGGAAAAGTAGGATTTCAAAAGGTAGAGTATAGAGACAGTGTCATCTAGGCCTGGATTTGGCCTAGTGTAAGGATACATTGAAAAGAGATGTTCAAATAGCAATATGAGGTAGCCTATGATGAACACCAAAAAGATCATATACATGACTTTAGTAGAAATTTAGAAGATGGCAGAGTCATGTGGCAAGGGAGAGTTAAGGAAGGCTCCTCAGGGGAAATGGAACTTGTGCCCTAAACGCCGGTGAAGTCTTGAGTAGCAGGATGAGAGAGGGCAAATTATCAAGGAGGGAAGGCATGGCATACACAAAATTGGAAAGGTGAGGATGTGCAAGGGGGAGGCTTGAGGGAATGCTGCAACAGAGGACACACATTAAAGAATAGAAGGAGGAAGGTAAGAAAGTTAGTTGGGATGAAATTATGGTGGGCCTTGCATAATTGGACAAGAAGTTTTTTCTATAGAAAATACTGTTCAAGGTACTGAAGTTACCTTGGTTGATGCTAGAAAATTTGCATTCTATAAATACAAAAAGGAGCATAGAGACTATCCACAAAATCATAGGAGCAAAAAATTCCTAGAGAATGTATTGAAAAGCAAGAGGTAATATAAAGAAGTCACTTCGTGTTTCATTTAAAATGTGTTAGGTTCTTTCTAGACCTCTTTTAAATTGCTCTGGAGAATGAGCTTTGGCCAATCCTGTCTCAAAGCAGGTTCTTAATTTGAGTTGGGATATAAGATACTGAATGAATGACTGACTACATCAAAAATGAGTGAAAAGCATTTATTATGTGCCAGGCAAGATCTCAAGATGAAAATATCAGCATACAAGAGAGTACCTGCCCTGCTCTCCAATGAGTTTATATTCTAATAGTAGAAGATAAGTCATGAAGGAAAACTTGCATTGGAAATTGGAGGGGGGGGTATGGTGGAGAGACTGGAAGATGGGAATGGTGTGTTTAAGAAATGGTCAGGAAGTAGAATGGTGGCCTGTTTCCAGGAAATATAAAGTAAATGCTCTTCTGTAGCAGTCCAAAATCCCAAGGGCAAAATCTGAGGTCCAGGGGGAAAAATAGGAAAATGGCCAGAGTATAAGCAGCATGATTCTGAAATGGCCAGGAAGTGCCATGCTGACTTGATTCCAGGAAAGATAAAAAGCAGATCTCTCAGAGCCCAGGGTCCCAGGGGCAGATCAGGAGCCTGAATCCTGTATCTTAGCTAAAACAATTTGAGTAGATTTGGGATAGGCTTTATCCTCGAGGAAGTTCATATAGTGGAAAGTGCAGAAAATTGGCAGTCAAATGACCTGAATTCAAACTTTAATTCTTTTATATATTACCTGGATAACCTTGGAACAGTAAACCCATCCCCTCTAAATCTCATCTGTAAAATTAAGATTAGATAATGGCCAAAGTCCCAGCCAGCTCTAAATCATGCTTTTGTGAGGGAAAAGTAGTCAACACAAATCCATAAAGGAACACCTAGATCCAAGCAGAAGCTGATTCCAGGAAAACTGACTCAATCAGAGAACCAGAGAAAGACAGAGAGAATTCACAGTCATGGATGTCAGAGGTGAAGATTTCACTAACTCACCTTTGGCTTGGTTGCAGTATGAATTTGTACCAGTTGTTCATAGTTACAACCCCTTTCATGCCGCTGTGTTCTGAGCAGCTATATTCTGAGCTGGCTCTGACAAGTCCCTTATGAGAGGCTTCTTCTGAGAGAGGCCAGGCTGCACAACTACATAGGTTAGTAAAGAAATCAATTATACACTCATGTCAAGATACCTGATGGGAGGGAGAAACTGGAGTGACATAGAACTTGTCACTGCCAAGTTCTTCTCCTGCCAGAAGACTCTTCTAATTGGAAAAGGGCTCACAAAGGATTCACACTGCTGATTTGCACACAGGGTATATTCATAATCTCTCTTGCTACCAGACTTTGCCAAGCCATATGAAGTAGAAAGCCAACTTTTTCCCAAAACAAAAAAAGCAAAGAGGGGCTGGCGGGTATCATAATGAAAGCTGAGTATTTCCTGATCCTTTGTGTCAGTGAAGAGCTTACCCCCATGAGAAATTTTCATGCACTTTGCTTGTAATTCTGTAATGAGCTTATCAGAGGCAGTGTGGCATGATGGATAGGGAACTAACCTTGGAGTCAAGAGATCCGAGGAAAAGGGAAAAGACTTATATGCACAAAAATATTTACGCAAACTCTTTTTGTTCTGTCAAAGAATTAGAAATTGAGGTAATGCCCATTAATTAGGGAATAACTGAACAAATTGTGCTATGATAGATACTATTGTGCTATAAGAAACAATGGAGGTGATGGTTTCAGAAAAACCTGGGAAGACTTATAAAAACTCATGGAAAACAAAGTAAGCAGAACCAGAACATTGAACGAAAAGGATATTAGCTGTGAAAGACAGCTATTCTGATCAAGTAAATAATCCGACATTTCCAAAGGTCCCATGATGAAAAATGCCATTCACCTCCTGAGAATGATGAAGTCTGAGTAGATGGAAGCATGCTTTTTTACTTCTTTTTTTTTGCAACATGGCTAATATGGAAATGTGTTTTATATGACTTCACATGCATAATTGTTATCAGACTGCTTGCCTTCTCAATGGGTGGGGGAGGGGCAAGACAGAGAATTTAGAACCCATTTTTTTTAAATGAATATTAAAAATAAATAATTTTTAAAAAGAAGACTGGGGTTCAAGTCCCACTTCTGACATACCAGCTGTGTGAGTCTAGGCAAGTCTTTTAATATTTTAGCCTACAAGGCACCTCACTAAGACTGTAAATTAATTACAGAGTAGCTGCCAATCAGCATTGGAAGAAGGGCACCCTCACTGGGAGGTCCTGTCCCACGAGGACAGAAACCATGTCTTAGCAATAATTCATATTTTCTCTCCTGTTCTGCACATAGCAGATGATTAATAAATGCTTTTACTTGGACTGAGCACTGGTTAGAGGGTGGAACAGAGCATCACAAAATGGTCAATTGAAGATTCACCCAGACAAAAAGGTTTTGCAGCTTAAATTACTCGACAGAACTAGAGGAAGCTCTCAGAACTGTGCACAAGCCCTAGACAAGGCAGAAGTGTCTCACAATGAGTTTGCTATTTAAATTTGTAGGTAGAGAAATAGATTCATGTTAAGCCCTGACTAGTAAGAAGCTATCTATCCATCAACAAACATTTCTTAAGTACTAAGTGCTAGGGGTACCAAAAAAAAAGAACAAAAAACACGATAGCACTCCCTGCCCTCAAGGACTGGGCAGCTAGGTGGCACAGTGGATAGAGCACTGGGCCCAGAGTGAGGAAGGCTCATTTCCCTGTTTTCAAATCTGACCTCAGACACTTGCTAGCTATGTGACTCTGGGCAAGTCACTTACCCTCAGTTTCTCATCTGTAAAATGATCTGGAAAAGGAAATGATAAACCACTCCAGTATCTTTGTCAAGAAAGCTCCAAATGGGGTTACCAAAAGTCAGACACAGCTGCCACAACTGAACAACAACAAAAGCCCTTATGGAACTTACAGGCTAATGGGGAGACAGCATGTGAATGAATAGAAGGAAGTTAACCTTAGAGAGGAAGCCTCAACTGAATGGAAGGCCTCCTCAAGTAGGGGATATTGATCTCTATTGACTCTATTAACTTGAGTCAAGGATGTCTAGAGGTAGAACGATGAGAGAGAAAGAAAGCAACAGATAATCAAAGATCGAGACAGAGAATCAGAGACAGAAACAGAGGAAGACAAAGACAAATATAGAGAAGAGAGATAGAAAGACAAAGACGACAGAGACACAGAGAGACACAAAGAGTGAGAGAGACAGAAAGCATTTAAGGTTTGGGGAGGCAGGGGGTACAATGACACCGAGATGATATAGAGAATGTCACGTGTAAGGAATACAGCAAGTAGGACACTCTGGTTGGACCATGAAATATATGAAGAGAAAAAAGTGTGAGAAGCCTGGAAACATAAGAAGTAATCAATCTGTGAAAATGCCAAAAAGAGACTTTTCTGTTTTGTCCTAGAGGGAATAAGGTGCCACTGTATCTTACTGAACAAGGTGCGGTGGTGAGACATAGCAGGCGTACATTTTAGGAAAATCACTTGGGCAGCGATGTGAAAGGTAGATTAGAGCGGAAAGAGACTTAAGTCAGGGAGCTAAATTAGAAGGCTACTGGAGTAGTTCAAGCAAGAAGCAATTTGGCCTTGAACCATAGTAGTAGTTCTGTGAGTGGAGAGAAGGGGATGTATATGAGAGATGTTGCGAAGGTAGAAACAAGATTTGGCAATGCATTTGATATGTGGGGTGAGTGAAAGAGAGGAGCCAAGAGATGATGCCAATTTTGTGAATCTGAATCACTGAAAGGATGGCAGTGCCCTTGACAATAGTACAGAAGTGGAGAAAATGAGAGAATCTGACGGAAAAAAAGTGATAGTTCTGTTTTAGACACGTTCAACTTGAGATACCTATGGGATGTAACATTTGAAACGTCCAGTAGGCATTTAGACATATGAAATTGGAACTCAGAGGAGAAATCAGGGCTGGATATCTAGTTCTGAGAATCATCTGCATAGAGATGAAAATTGATCCATGGGAGTTACGAGATCCCCAAAGGAAAGAGAGATAAAAAAAAATGTACTTCAATACTTTAAGATACACACTAGGCTATGCAAGCTTATATCCTTCTTGGGCAAGTTTTTAAGGGAAGTAAAGTCTTTAAAGGGCTTATAAGATCCAAAGAGCAGAATCAGCACTGGCTGGAAGACCACAGAAGATTTCCTAAAGGGGTTAGAATTTTAAGTCAAGCCATAAATGAGAGGGAAGAATTCCTAGGCTGGTAACAGACATGCGCTGTAAAGATTCCAGAAAAGTCTAGCTCCCTCTAAAAATTCAAGTAGAATAAAACACTGTCAAATGGGAGAGAGGGGAAGATGGAGTCAATAAGCAAAAGAGATATAAGAAAAGAATTTGAAAGTAAATAATTTATCTGAAAACCAGCAACAAGAAGTCCAAACAGCAATTACCTTTCACATGATCCCTTACCCTGCTCTGAGCCAGTGCTAATGGAGGAGACTGGCTGTCACAATCACCTGGAATGGAAGCATCCATGAGTTTGGCACTGGCTCCATCCTGGATTGTGCTCTATAGGAGTCATGGTCATCTCTGCTCAGTCTCTATGCTGACATCTGTCCTCTCTGTGGTAGACTAGGGATTGTATATTTCAGCAGACATGAACACTAGATGTAATGTCCACCCTGTTCTCCCCATTTCCAAATTCAGGCCCACAATCCTGCAGAGGCAAAGTCTTCTAGATCAACACCTATACCTGCAGCACCAACATGATATTCACAGCACCTACAGCGGTTATGAATATGCCGGAAAAAATTCTGAATTGCAAAATACAGCAGACTCTCCCTATAAAAGACAGAATCAAAACATTTATTCAAACAACAGAAAGCTGAATCCCAAGAGAGCAACCCTATCCCAAAGCCTTCCTGCAAACACTCACAATACTAGCTGTCTGCTTGCCTGCATCCTCTCTCCCTCTATTCTAACTTCTCTGACTCCCAACTTCCTCTGAGATCTGCTCCACCCTTCCTATTCTACCCATTCAGCAAGCTCCTACCACCACAGGCTCCACGTGATTACATGTGGCTATAAAGGGGCAGGGAAGATCTTCACATTCCCATTACCATTGCAACACCATACAGAACTGTTAATACTGTGACTCAAGACTATTAGTGGGTAACTGAAATTGGAGACCAGCACTATAGTGGAGACTTAAACCCTGGATCTTATTCTGGGACCAGACCACATGGAAGGAATATTCAAAGTCCTAAAACTGGTCGATACTGAGAATGTCAGTCTTGCACTTTCACTACCTAGTAAACAAGCTTTTATTAGGTGCTTCCTATGTACTAGATACAGTGCTAAGGTGGTTTACAATATGTACAATGATAATAATAGTGATAACAAAACCCTTTAAATTTATTGTAAGAATCATTTGTGCCAATGTATGTAAAGGGTTTTGCAAAATTTTAAATGTTAAATAAATGTTTGTGTTCTTTAGTAATTTCAGCCATGTCAAACTCTTTGTGATCCCAATTGAGGTTTTCTTGGCAAAGATACTGAAATGGTTTTCCAGCTCATTTTACAGATGTGGAAACTGAGGCAAATAGGGTTAAGTGACTTGGGTTACACAGTTAATTAGTATTGAGATCTTATTTGAACTCAGGAAGACAAGTCTTCCTCACTCCATGCACAGAGCTTTATCCATTGTACCACCTAGCAGCCCAGAATAAACACAATTACTATCATTGTTGTAGTGCAAGGAAAAGTATTACCTGGAAGACAATTCATATCCAGTGCTCACTAGCTGGATAATTAACACAAGAGACAGGCTGCTGTTCTATAGGCTTAAGAAAGTAGCAAATGAATTGACTTGCACTGCTTACAATGCAGAATGCTGCTATTACAGTGCTCTGAGTGTCACATTTGCTTTGTTGTTCATTGTTTCAGGCCTGTTGGGCTCTTTATGGCCTGATTTGGTGTTTTCTTGGCCACAAAGCTGATATAGTTTCCTATTTCTTTCTCCAGTTCATTTTACAGATGAGGGACCGAAGCAAACAATATTAAGGAACTTAAAAGATGAGTTTTCCTGACTCCAGGCCTAATACTCTTTCTACTGTGCCACCTAGCCATCTGTAATGCGAATGTAAATTTTAAAGATCTTCCCTGCCCCTAGGCTAAAGTGCACCAGAAGCCTGGGGAGGGAGGCTTGTTTTTCAGTAGATACTTTTTGATTGGCCAGTGGGTCAATAAGGTTGTTACATTCTCTGAGCCAGGAGAAGGCTATATAAGCCCTGATGTGTAGCTTTGTTTTGCGACTCACTTTGAGAAGTGTTCTGTGATTTGATCTGGATTCTGGGAAGCCGTTGTTGAGAGTCCCCCGGCTTTGAAAAACCCAGAATGTGGAAACCCAGATGTTGACTGGGTATGGATGTAATGGTTGGACAGTTTGGAAATCTGTCTACTTGATGTTTCTGTCTTGATAATTATGCCTGTATACTTTGAGGTTCAGGGTGCTGACCTTTTCTCCTGAACAAGGTAAACGATATATGTCTGACTGATTAAAGTAAGCTTGTTAACCCATTTTGAGTTGCTTTCCTTTAACAAAGCAGATCCAAGAACCTGTGGTAGCTGCAAACCCTGAGGACGCTTGGGGTGCTTGCTGCTACACCGTCCCACACCACCTAGCTGTCCTGGGTGTCACATATGAGGCACAAAATGACACATGCAGAGTATACAAAGTGTCCCATCAACAGTCTCTGAGAAGGGAGTGATTAGTCCAAGGTGGTAGCTACTAGAAATCTGACTGCTTCAATGTTTCATTGCTTGGCTCTAAATTGTTAAGAAGCAGATACAAAGGAAGGGCAAAGGTGTGTTTACAATTATTTATTCCTTTGGGAAGATAAATCTTCAACTACTTAACAGAATTTGTGAAGAGATGTGCAATGTTAATGGGATTTAAGATCTTCCTCACCCATTAATAAGCCTCATGTGGAGCCCATTTAAGGAAGCTTGCTTAGGGAAGGCTTACTTGTAGGAAGGCTTTCACACCTTTAGTTAATTTCTGCCGTGTTTCCCTGATAATAAGACGTATCCCGAAAATAAGCCCTCCCCTTACTGTGTAAGATTCCTCTAAAATAAGCCTTCCCCCGAAAATAAGCCC
>NW_027187361.1:5860705-5917217 GCF_028583685.1 Petaurus breviceps papuanus
GTGAAACGCACGCCGCGCTCCGAGCTGCATCCAATCAGAGCTGCAGCAGTGAGCGCGTCATCCTGTTCTTCCCCAGTGATTTACTTGCTGGCACCATTGAGAGCAGTGCCACAGAGGAGAGCTGAGGCAGGACAATATAAGCCCTACCCTGAAAATAAGCCCTCTGGTGATTTTCTTTCCAAAAAAATAATAAGACAGTGTCTTATTATCAGGGAAACATGGTAACTAGGCACTGAGTCAAGAGGGTTGTGATGTCCTCTGGATCTAAAAAGGGTATGCATACTCTGAGGTAAACATTTTGCTTTGGAGATCACTCATTGGAAGAGTGTTTTTGTGATCTGGCCAGATGAGACTCTGGGCATCAGTTAATGAGTCTTCCCCACCCCCCTTCCTGCCAGTTTTTGCAAAACCCAGATTTCGGTGCTTCTCTATCTGGTAACTATGTATATATTGCCTTGGTCAGACAGTTGGATCTGTCTGTTGATCTATGCTAATATCTCAGTTAGAAGCCTTGTCTGTTGCTCCCTTTCTCTACTTGTATTTTCTCTGTATTTTCTTTGAATTTTCTCTGAAGTTCAGGGTGCTGACTTTTCCCCTGAACTAATGAATGTAATTGAAAAAGATTGTTGACCCCTCGAACAGCTATCTTTCCTAGTAAAGCAGATCTAAGAACCTGTGCTACCAGATATCCTGGGGATGCGAATGTGGTTGTTGCTACAAGAGCTGACTTTTCAAGACAGCCAATAATTAACTGTAATACCATTAAGAGTTATAAAGGACCTGCAAATACCTTTCTTTGCATATTTTTTGCATCTTATGCTATCATTTTTATACTAATTAAATAAAATGTAATTAAGTAAAATGTAAGTTCTTTGATGACAGGAACTTTTTTTTTCCTGTTTTTGTATCCTTATTCCTACCCCTTACCCACTTAGCTCATGGACTTGTACACAGTAAGTGTTGAATAAATTCTGAGTGAATTGAATATGTTCATTCTCATCCCTATGATCTCAGCCCAGAGCTTCTTTTGAAATTGCTAAAAGTTCATTTTTTACATTTCCTTCCTAAGAGACAAGCTCAAGATGAGAAAGTATCTCAATATTACTAAAATATTTTTACCACATCATAATTCAATAGGTACGAATATTGGTCAGTGAAGTGTGGAATTAAATATTTTCCCCCAAATATTACTATATGAATGAGTGTTCATGTTACCCACGACACCACATTAATCTAATGGGAAGTTTATAAATTGCCCTGGATATTTGTGGACTCCACATTCAAAAATAATTTAAAATTAATGACTACATTGAAATTTGCTAACTAGAAAAGCTATTGTCTTAGATGTCAAACATTTCTGAGTTATTGCCTAAGAAAACTATCTACGCATTGTTAAACATTATTGAGCACCTACTATGTGCAAAGCTTTGTACTGGTCCCATGACAAACAGAAAGAAGTATAAGCAGTGCTACCCTAAATCTTATGTTCTAAATGGCAGAAAAATTGTTACTTCCATGTTTTCCCCCTGTAGAATATCTTCTCATAACTGGAAAAGGAGGATCATAATGGATTTGTCATGCTAAAATGCACACTTTGGTTATGCATAATCTCACTCCCAGTTTTTACCAAGCTTTATGGAATAGAAAAGCAATTCTTCCCTCAACAAAGAAGCAGAGAAGAAACGAACAGTAGTATAAAGAAAGAAAAGCTTTGTATATGTTGTTGCCATCAAGAAGCCTTAATTAATCACTGACAAGGGTCAAGTCTTGTTTTTTTTGGTAAGCATAAACATTTAAGGACTAAAACAATAATTTTATTTAAGGCAATTGACATTCTGCTTTAAATCACATGTAAGTTCATAAGATTAGAGAATGTAAGGATCATAGGGTTTAGGACTGAAAAGAAACTCATATTTCACCAAGTCCAACTATTGTAAGATATTAAACTTAAAACCATATTCAGAGTTTTGTGATACCATGCATGTAAAGATATGAAAACAAGGCCAAGGTAGTAGAGTAACTAGTCTGAGGTAATGTAGGTATTATTTATTTGTCTGGACTTTTAAAAATAAAAATATCATTTATTTAGATTTTAATAATAATAAAGACATGAAGCATTTTATTAATAATAGCTTCACTCAAAATTAAATCTTAGAATTTTATCAATTTGAAAGAAAATTGGGGGCCAGTAGGTGGCATGGTGAATAGAGCACCGGCCTTGGAGTCAGGAGGACCTGAGTTCAAATATGTTCTCAGACACAATACTTTACTAGCCGTGTGACTTTGGGCAAGTCACTTAACCCCAATTGCCCCTCCAAAAAGAAAAACAAAACAAGAAAATTGAGATGCCTGTGAACTTGGAACATATAACTTTCAAATACAGCAACAACATAATTTCCATACTTTTAAAGTGTGCTGGATAATGACTATAATAAAGTTAAAAGAACAAAAAATGAAAAAATGCTTTGAATTTAATAATTAAATTATATCAGTTTGAATGGTATCAAAACAAATAGCATTGATTAAAAAAACAGTACATGCAACATTACTAACCTACAATGCCCTCAAATGGGTAGTATGAACATGAACATAAACACACCCACCTCATAAATAATGGTTGGAGTAAATAAAACTAGGATCTTATGAGGTAAAGTGAATAAGAATGAATGGGCAAAGAATCCTAATGAGGACTTAAAAGTCAAGACTGAAAAAGTGTAGTGCTGTTGCATGTGTTGAAATTAATTCGTTTTAGCAAGTTTAGGTGTTTTAAGTTTTGATATTTAAAGTTTTGCTTCTAATATTTTTAAAAAGCATTTAAAAATAGCATAGCAAAACAGAAAAAGAAGCTAGTATTTTTGTGGTAATAGATGTGTTATCATATTAATTTTTGATGTTAGGGTATTGACTTGCTAGTGTGTGTGTGTGTGTGTGTGTGTGTGTGTGTGTGTTTTTCTTTTTCTTTCCTTCCTTCAGCTAGGTGGTGTGTTGGATAGTGTAGGACTTGGAGTCAGAAGACTTTAGTTCAAGTCTGACACTTAGTAGCTGTGTGACTCTGGGCAAGTCACTTAACCTCTGTGTGCTTCAGTTTCCTCATCTGCAAACTATCTCCCAGTTATGAAGCTAAAATGAGATAATATTTTCAAGCACTTTGTAAGCCTTAAAGCTATATAAATCCAGTTATTATGATTGTTTTACTTCCTTCCTTCCATGCACCCATCTAAGAATAGAGTTCAACACCTAGTAATGAACTTTTCTCTGTTAATGTAGATCAGTCACCAGCTTTACAACTTTTAGTAACAAAGCATTTTCTGGAATACTGAGATGATGACTTCCCCAATGACCATGGAGGCATCATGTGTCAGAAGCAGGTCTCAAACCCACGTCTTCCTGATTCTGAGGCCAGATTTCTATCTACAGTATTCCCTAGTGTTTCTCCTTTTATTAGGTAAAAATGTCAACTTGTTTAGAGGCAGCATGTTGTAGCACAAAGTGCATAATCTAGTGACATGGGCTCAAGCCACTGAACTTCAGTTCCCTCAATTGCAATAACAATGCTTGCACTACCTATGCAGCAAAGGAGTGGTGAGGGCAATCCTTTACTTAAATATGTTTTTAGTATTATAATATAGGTCATAGATGGATATTTGAAACATTTCCATGACAAGTTACAGACATCTGAAGTTTAGTAACTAGGTATGAACACAAATCTGGGTTGCTATTTTCTTCGTGTCTTTTTATACTTGTGCTTTGTGTTCATGGAAAATTGAGAGATGCATTTTTCAATATTAGAAATGAAATAAGTATGGTGCATTAAAATAATAATGTAAATGCAAAAAAAAAAACATGAATCGAAACAATAACACCTGAAACACTAGCTAGCAGGGGATTTAAAAAAAATAGAAAAAGTAAAAAAAAATAAAAATAGATTTTTTTTAAAAAAGCAAATAAACCAAAAAGATCTAACAGTACTTCCCTAAATAATAGGTGCTACTATAAATTACTTGGGGCTTTAAACTAAATGCTCATTAAGCAGATGCTCTTAATCACAGTGTCATGGAAGCAGAAAAGGAAAAATATCATTGGCATGGCAGAAATCCAATTTAGCACATTGCCTCTAGGCTCCCCATTGGCTAAAAATTCATAGATCTTATTGGATAGCAAACTTCTTCCTGGTAGACTTTCTAATCCCTGAAGAATATTAGGTCCTAAAGACTGCAATGCAAGCTAACAAAGAAGCTTCATTTGATTGGAAATGTTCAGAAATCTCATCCCCTGCCAGCAATACATAAGAGATTCTGGTTCCAATTCAACTCAGGTCCTAATTTTCAGCACAATTTGTAATTAATAGAAAAACACAAAAAGGAGAATTTTTTTAAATAAAACATTTTTTAAAATATCTACTAGAGCTTTAACTAAAGTGCTTTAATGAAAGGCTAAGAATAAATTAATCAAATGCTAAGAATATATAATTCAGAACTTCAATATATAACAAGATAATGACTGACCATATCATTATACTATTCTTATATTACTCTTGAAAATGAATTTATCAACATTAATGATATCTCACCTCTCTGTCAAAAAATTGTTTCATCACTATCCCAACTTAACAGAAAATGGCACCTACAGCTGCTTGCATCAGACCTTCCTTTTGATCAAAAGGATTCATTAGTTTTCTCATCAAGAAAGGGCTATTACTGTGTTTGAGTCACTAACACTTACTTTCTCTCAAAGAATATTTCCTGAAGCTTAGCTATTATGAGTTAGTCTGACTACTCACCTCTCCTAAAAGCACTGTCGAGGTAGGAATTCATAAGTCATATGCCTAAAGCTAGAAGGGACTTTTGAGTCCATCTGGTCCAACTCCCTCATTTTATGGATGAAGAAACTATCCTAGAGAAGGAAAATGTCTGTGCCAAGGTCAAACAGATATTTCTCATAAGAGATGGAATTCGAAACCCTCTTCTCCTTTTTGAAAAGTAAAACCCTATGTGCCAATCTTTAGTTCTTTGAAATTTCTCTTTTTCCAAATCATTTAGAAGATTATCAGTAGTAGCTTAGAAGGCAGATCTGTAAGGGATTTTACTTTCCTGGGAAAGTAGTTTATTCAAGACCAATCAACTTAAATTCATTGAAAGTATCTCGACTTTCTCTTATCTTCTCCATACTTATATTGTGTTTCCGTTTCTTATTAACATTTTTGTCTTATCTTACCCAGACTGAAGAATATTCTCCATGTTCAAGAAAATAAAAAAGGAAGGGGTGGAGTCAAGATGGCAAAGTAGAAACAGGGCTTCCTCAGGGTTCCGGCTTCCACCTCCTCCAATTCATGTAAAAGGTGATTATGAAGAAACTTTGGAGCTACAGAACCCACAAAATGACACAGAGAAGTTAACCTCCTACCAAGAACAGCCCAGCAGATCAACAGGAAGCAGCCAGCACAGTGATCTGGGAGCCAACCCCAGCCCTGTGGGAGCCAGAGGTTTTAGCCTGAGGGAAGGCCTGACCAGCCACTGCCTGGAGGGACTTCAGGTCACCAGCAGCTGTGGCAGTTTCCAGAATTATCAACACATAGATGCTAAGGACAAACTGAGAGTGTCAGTACAGTGTGTACTTCAGGATCCAATAGTTCGGGAGTGTGGTCTGAGAAGCAGCTGAGGTGCAGCATGCAGCCACAGACACGTGGCAGCTTCAGTCCCTGGCCTACAGACTGTATGGGATCAAGTGACCAGTCTGAGAGGTAATCACTCTTGTTTAACCTGCTTGGATCTGGATTACAGTCTAGGATGGAGGTCCTGGGGTGTGTGACCAGCTTGCCAGAGTGTGTGGAGGTTTCAGAAAGGGCACCCAACTAATACCTTTGGCAGCTGAGAAAACCCCAGTGATTCTGACAAAGCTCCCCTCTCCGGTGGTAGAGTCCTACTGTGGCAAAAAGCCCAAAAGTCAAGTAATTGAGTGGCAATATGAGCAAACGAGGGAAGCAAAGTAAGCATAGCAACCCATCTTTACACTCCTATTTTGGGGACAAAAAGGATCAAAGCATGGAACAGAAGGAAGACAGTGAAGCCAGAACTCCTGCACCAAAAGCTTCAAAGAAAAGTACGAGCTAGTTAAAGGCCATAGAAGACCTTAGAAGGGTTTTGAAAACCAAATAAGAGAATTGGAGAATAAATTGGGAAGAGAAATGAGAACAATGCAAGAAAATTATGAAATGAGAGACAAAAACCTGACTGAAGAAAATAACACCTTAAAAATAGACTAACTCAAATGGCAAAAGAGGCTCAAAAAGTCAATGAGGAGAAGAATGCCTTAAAAAGCTGAATTTGCCAGATGGAAAAAGAATCTCAAGAGCTCACTGAAGAGAATCATTCCTTCAGAATTAGATTGGAGCAAATGGAAGCTAGTGACTTTATGAGAAATCAAGATACTATTAAACAGATCCAAACAAATGAAAGAATAGAAGGCAATGTGAAATATCTCATTGGAAAAACCACTGACCTGAAAAATAGATCCAGGAGAGATAATTTAAAAATGATTGGACTACCTGAAAGCCATGATCAAAAAAAAGAACCTAGAAATCATCCTTCAAGAAATTCTCAAGGAAAACTTCCCTGATGTTTTAGAACCAGAGGGCAAAATAGAGGTTGAAAGAATCCACCAATCACCTCCTGAAAAAGATCCCAAAAAGAAAACTCCTAGGAATGTTATAGCCAGGTTCTGGAACTCCGAGATCAAGGAGAAAACATTATAAGCAGTCCAGAAGAAACAATTTGAATATTGTAGAAACACAATCAGGATAACACAGAATCTGCCAGCTTCTACACTGAGGGATCGAAGGGCTTGGAATATGATATTCCAGAGGTCAAAGAAACTGGGATTAAAACCAAGAATCACCTACCCAGAAAAAACTGATTATCATGTTTCAGGGGAAAATATGGTCAGTCAGTGGTCAATAGAGGACTTTCAAGCATTCTTGATGAAAAAACCAGAGTGGAATAGAAAATTTGACATTCAGATACAAGAAACAAGAGAAGCATGAGAAGGTAAGCAGGGAAAAGAAATCATAAGGAAGTTATCAAAGTTGAACTATTTACATCCCTACATAGAAAAACAATAACTGTAACTGATGAAACTTTTCTCAGTATGAGAATTGTTGAAGGAAATACAAATGTATGTATGTATATGTATGCATTTATGTATATATACATACATATATGTCTATATAGGAGGGTATATTGGCATATGAATACATATGTGAATGTGTGTATGTATGTGTAAAGGTATACATAGATAGATGGCACAGGACCAATTTAATAGGAAGGGATGATACTTAAAAGGTGAAATTAAGAGGTGAGAGAGTAATATAATGGGAGGAGATGGGGAGAGACAGAATGGGGTATGCTATCTCATAGAAGAGGTAAGGGAAAATGGTTACAATGGAGGGGAAGAATAGGAAGAATAGGAAGGCAAAAGGGAATGGTTCAACCTTATTCTCCATTGAATTTGGCTTGGGGAGGGAATGACATATACACTGAATAGGGTATCTCACCCTACAGGAGAGCAGGGGGAAAGGGGATGAGAAGGGGAGTGAGGAAGGGAGGGCAGGCTGGGGGGAGGGACGTTGGAGGCACCCACATTTGAAAAGGGACAGGATCAAAATAGAGAATAGAACAAGTGGGAAGTGGGATAGGAGGGTGCAAAATATAGTCATTCTTTTACAATATATCCACTATGGAAATGTTTTGCATAGCTACACATGTACAACCTTTAATGCGTTGCTTATCTTCCCAGTAAGGGTAGATGACAAGGGAGGAAGGGAATGAATCTGGAATTCAAAGTTTTAAAATCAAATGTTTAATATATATATATATATATATGTTATTATTAATATTATTTTACATATAATGGGGAAATAAGATATACAGGCACTGGGGCATAGAGATCCACCATACCCTACTGGAAAGTCAGAGGGGGTATGGGAGAAGATATGGGAGAGAGCAGATTGGGGGAGGGGATATCTAGTGGGATCGCTCTTTTCGGGTGGTGGGTAGGGGAAAAACAGGGAGAAAATTGTAACTCAAATCTTGCAGAAATGAATGATGTAAACTAGAAGTTAATAAAGTATTTTATTAAAAACAAGTTTTGCACAAACAAAACCAAGAAAAAAAGAAAAGAAAAAGAAAATAGCTATTGAATAGTTATGCCTTCTTTTCATCATCAGTGTGATAAATTATGGTTATAGCACCATGTGCAGTGTACCCAGGCAGTTCTCTGATCTCTTCTTTGACTTGCTTCTTACACCTGGCATAGCATTAAAAAAAAAGCTCATTGTTCTACTTAGCACTTATAGCAAGCCTAAGCTTCTTCTGAGATACTTCTAATTGCAATTTGCAAGATACTTCCATCACAATACTGTTCCTTTTTTCCATTGATAAGCATCCACATAATTTTCACCATTCTCATCTTCAGTTCATTGGTTTCCAAAGAGTTACATATCTATCTCTGATTATATAAATATGTGTGCATATATACAAATATAATTAATATAAAGTTTTTAAAAAATATTAAACAGGTATATGTGGATAGATAGATGGATACAGAGATAGAGATAGATTAGATAGATAGATCGATAGATAGATAGGTAGATAGATGTAACATGAAATGGCATTCTACCATCCCTTTTATCTTCTCGTCATCTTTTAAACAATGTATTTTATTGCCATATTGTAATCTTGAATCATACCCAGTGACTATTAGGTCAAATTTACCTCTCTAGGTTAAAATATATAGTTTTTTCCTGTTTATTATGTCATTCTTAAAATATTTGTTCACTTTCTGCAACTTTTTCTAAAGTACTTTGGAACCTCTCTTGCCTTCTTCACTACCTATATTGCATTAAACATCTGCATATCTAATATATTCACAGAGTATCCATGAATCTGAGACAATGAATGTCCCATTTCACGGGTATCATCTCCTGTCAGTTACTAGAGATACTTTCTGTGTCGTACCTGTCAGGATTTGTGATATTGGACTTAGTATTTGCATGTGGGCAATTTTCTTCTTTCCATATCTTTTTCACTCTCTTCATCGTATCTTCAGGTTTCCAGACAAAGTTTTCACCATCTTCATTTCATGGCTCTCTACCCCTGGCCAAGAGTTCTTCACACTTGTTTCTTAAACTTTGATAAAGAAATCTAATTATCTAATAAACCTGAATAGTAATAACAATGGTGATGCTGATGCCATCCTATCCTGAATTATAGAAGTATAATTTCTTGATCACAGGAGACTCTAAGAAATGAGTTCTGACTACAAGCACAGTTAATTCCAAAGGTGACTAATAGAAAGGTCCTATTCTATCTCATGTTGGTGGGGCCCCATCTAGAGACTTAGGTCAAATTCTACACACAGTTGAAGAGGTTCTTTTTACAAATTAAGGAATGTTTAGATCAGTGCACTGGAAGGCAAGAGCTAGGAAATTATGCCATGTGTGAAACAATTATGGGAACAGAGGGTTATCTCCCTGGAGAGAGAAGGGTTTGTTTGCTGTCTTAAATATTCGAAGAGTATATGATGTATTTATGCATATATGTAAAAGGAAGTATTCTGGGCATTTCAAGAATGCCTGAATAGATCAAATAAATAAATGTTGAGGAAGTGGGTTTTTATTTGCAGCTTCAGGTAAAGCTATTCGATATGTAGCAGAGTAGCATTATGTAGTGAAAGGAACTTTGGATTCTACCTCTGACACTTACTACTTGTGGGATTTGGGGAAAAGCACTTAACTGCCCTGGGCCTCAGTTTCTCCATCTGTAAAATAAAGATGTTGGTTCAAATGCTCTCTGCAGTTTCTTTAAGCTCTAAGTCTATGCCCCAGTGAGCTTAGGTCCAAGAGGAAAATGAGCTGTCTTGCAAAGTCATGGTCTTTATGTCTCTACAAATGTTCAAAGCAAAGGTTAATCCTGTCTGCCAGGCAGCTTGGTGGTAGAGTAGGTGACAGGCTGGACCTGGAGTTGAGAAGAACAAGCTATGCAATCCAAGGCAATGTTTACTCTCTCGCCCTCAGTTTCCTCACCTATAATATAGAAATAACAAGACCTGCTTTATAGCATTGTTGTGAGAATAAAAGGAGATAATATATACAGTGCTTCACACATCTTAAAGTACCTTATAAATGCTAGTTATCATTGTTGTTGCTGCCGCTGTTATTTGGGAGAAGGACAAATGCCCCTTATCTCTAAGATTTAATGAATCATTGGATTTAGATCTAGAGTTGAAATTGATCTTAGGGCTTGTCTAGTTTAACCTCGTCATTTTTCACATGAGGAAGCCAAGGTCTAGAAAGGTAAAATGACTTGTCAGAGGTGAATAAGTAGCAGCAACATTGTCTGTTCACCATCTTCATTCATATTTGCTTTTACTGTGTTATCCTAAATTTTGCTTGTAACTTCCCTGAGTGTCCAATAGAGACAGAGTGATAGAGAGACAAAGAGAAAGACAAAATAACAGGAAGAGAGACAGAGACAGAGAAACTTTTATTCAAATGTCAAAAACAATAATTCTCAGCTTTTCTGAAGTTGGCATATCCTATGATTTTGATTCTCTTTCTCAGATGGTTACATCATTCATAGGTGAGGGACATGACAAATGCACAGATTACCTCACAGTGCTTTTGCAAGAAAAGCATGTTATAAACTTTAAAATGACAGATAAATTAGTAATAGCATTAATTGTCTGTAGTAGGATTTGGAGAAGATTGATTTTATGATATTCTCTTCCTAAGTTTTAAAATATATGGCTTGTATTATTTTTTAATTAGAGTGATTTCAAAAGAAATTTGATACCTTTGGGTGAGATTTTGTAATACCCCTTGAGATGATTAAAGGCAGTTGGAGTTATAGAAAAATCAGGCAAATGAGAAGTTATTATTCTGCCTTGTGCAAGATATTACTCTGCATATATTTATTCATTTCTACACATATTTATTAACAAAGTTTTCTAATTTGATTCCCAGATCTACTTTTGCCCACAAAGAACCATATGCTTTATAAAAGCAGATGAACAGCTAAATAAATAGACCAACAAATAATTGAATGAACAAATTAATAAATAGAAAATTCAATAAATCCATCTTAGATATATATGAAAATCATGTCAACAGAAAAAGAGCCAGTGGTTAAATAATGGAAGTCATTAGGGTTGGATATTTAGCACCTGAAAATGAAGCCCTAATAATTTCTGCTTATTTCATGTTGTTTCTTTTTATCTTTTTTCTCAGAAAGATTATGTGGCCAAGGAAGAAGAAATGAAAATGAAACTCAGAACAGTAAAAGTTTCCTATGTACATAATATAATACCTGTTGTATGAGTTATTCAAAACACATACATAACCTCCAATTAATCTTTTCTGTATTCCTTGGGAGGAAGGAGAGAAGAAGTCATGGAGAGGAGACACTACCTGCCTTCCGAATAGAATCTGCACCTACTACACAAAGTGAAAGGGAGAGAAAGTTGGTACTTTCATTCATTTAGTAATTCATCTAGGCTGATTATTTTCTGATTAGAATTAGTTAATCTTATAAGAAATCTTTGACTGAGATCCATATTTTCTGGACTGTTGCTTTTCCTTGATTTTGTGACAGATAGTAACATTGTCTACGTGTTAGCTATTGGCACTTCTATGGGACAAAACTTCTCTGGGAACTTTCCCTGAAGTATTAAGAATGGATCAAAGTATTTCATAACTTGCTATAAAAACTCTCTGGGCTTAAATTATTGGCTTCCCTCTCTTTTCTTTACTTTGTATTTCAACACAAACATACCCCTCCTCAGCCCTGACCCTCATTCACTCCCCAAAACCTACTACTTCTACTTTTTACATATTTGGTTTTATTTTTTTGTGCTTGGGTCTCAAAATTTTTAAAGAAAGTTCAATATATAAATGGAATAAAAATACCAAATCTCTTTCCCCTACTGCCCTAAGAAAATCATCCAAGTATTCAAGAATTTAGATTGCTAGATGTGAAAGATAACTCAAGTTGCCAAGGAGGGCACAGGCCCACAATTTCAAGATTAAAAGCAAATTTTCACATGTGGAATAGATACTGGCAAAGTGAGCATAAGAGGAAGGCTAGAAGCAATTATTCAGCCAATTCAGCCAAATAAAAAGCTTAAGCCATAAATATCTCATTGATTGAAAGTGTTTTTTTTTCTGAAGTTTTCTATAAAATGCTCCAATTTTATATTACCTGGTTAGACACGTAGTTTTTTTTTTTTTCCTAAAAAAGCAAAATTAGGTGCGGCTAGGTAGTGCAGTAAATAGAGCACTAGCCCTGGAGTCAGGAGGACCTGAGTTCAAATTTGACTTCAGACACTTGATCACACTTACTAGTCGTGTGACCTTGGGCAAGTCACTCAACCCCTGATTGCTCTGCCCTCCCCCTCCAAAAAAAAGCAAAAATAAACAAACAAATAAATAAGCAAAACTAATTAGATTCTCTCTGTATTTGTCTGTCTCTCAGCTTTGTTTTCAATTCAAAACATATCTACATTTAAACATAAAGGGAAAGAACAACTGACTGCTATCCAGATAATCAAAACTGGGTTCAAATAATCAAAGACAAGTTCAAGTCTTACTAAGCCATGCAATCTTTTATGAACTTAACTTCTCTGAACCCTTGTTTCCTTATTTGTAAACTGATGTGAAAACATCTTCCCTACATTCTTATTTGAAACCATTTTCAAAACTGTCAAGAACCAGAAAATGTATATTATCTTTGTTAGACTTGAAACAATTTAATTTATTATTTCTTATGTATATGCTATATTTATCTATATTTTCCGGGACATTGCATATGTATAAGAAATGACATATATACATTACTTATATACATTATAAATACATATATGCATAACTTTATAGATTTTAAGTTTATATATTACATATATATCATATCTATTAACTGCATTTATCTGTATATATGTTTTGTTTTGTTTTCAAAACAATGCTGCAAGGTGGAGTGGCTTTAATTTTAGAGACTAAAAATGTTTTCTTTAGGCTGCTAAGTGGGACACTGGATAGAGCACTGGGTGTAGAATCAGGGAGACCTTCATTCAGGTTCTATTTCATATACCTACTTACTAGCTATGTAACCATGGGAAAGTGACACAAATTCTCTCGACCTCAGTTTCCTCATCTGTGAAATGAGGATAATGATCACATCTACCTCGCAGGACTGATGGAAGGACCAAATGGGATAATATGTGTGAACCTTTTGTCTCCAATGTGAGAAGTAGTTCTCATGCTGCTGGCCTTCCCATAAGATGGTGAGAAGATGGTAGTCCTCGTTTCCTCCATATTGATTGGTAGCTCTCGTTTGGCACAGAGACAGTGAAAGCAATATATCTATCAAATATATATGCATCAAATGTATATATCAAAACTTTATATATACATATATATATATATATCAAAACAATATATCTTTCAAAGTGTTACTGATCCTGAAGATCCCTGAAGCAGACTGAAAACAGTACACAGGACAACTTCCAAAACAGAATTTCAAAGAAATGAACAATTTTGCTATGTTTAGTTTGTTTAATTCCCCATGACTGGTCTCCACGTGAGCTGATGAGAGAATGAACACAATACAATATTGTTCAAAACTTGATTGTTGATTTACATGTTCAGTAGGGCTGATCTTAAGACACAAATGTTTTCAAAAGACTTGGGATTCATAGCATAGCGCATAGTCTCAGGATCCTGGTAGAGACAGGAGGAAACAGAAACAGTTATGGCCAGTGCTTGCCTCATTCATACTTTGCCTGTCATTGGGCTGAAGATATCTCATTGCTTATGGAACAAGGTGAGTGTACTCAGTGGCCAGCCCCATCAAGGAATCATCTACTTCTGCCATGATGGTCTGACATCCCTCTGGTCTTGACCCTCATTGTAGCACCTCTTTATTGTATCTCTTCATTTTCTGTTGCTGACCAGACCAGAAGGGTAGGAAGGAAGGCAAGACATCTATACACACACATGTTATATTCTACATTAAAATGAATTTTAGTCCAAAAATTATTAAAATCTCATGGAAATAATATTCCACAGTAAATTAAATAATGAAAGTATTCGTGATTTTTTTTCTTTTATTTCCCCTGGCTTTAGTTTATATATGTATTCAGTCTAAATCTGTGATTACATTAGCAAACAGAGTTACTAGAGAAGAACTGTTTTTCCCAAGACAGTCTGTCAACCTCATAACCACAGTGTTTCCTAGAACACTGAGAAGTTAAGTGATTTGATTAGGATCACACAGTCAGCTCTTTCAGAAGGAGAACTTGAACTTAGTTCTTCCTAGTTCTGAAACAATTTCTATATACACCATTCAATGAGACTCCACCTCTTAGTTTTTACAAATGTCCCAAAAGTCTTTGTACAGTTTTAAGTATTATTAGTTTAAAACTGTACAGAGTGTTGAGACACTATATAGAGAAGTAATTTCAGGGTTAAAAACCATTTTGAATATAATATAACAACTTACTTTGTTTCAGTATAGATAGTCAAGCTTCATACTAAAATACTGATATTCTTAAAATCACTTTATAGCTTGTTTTAATCTTACACAACAATGTTTTTAACTGCTAATGGTTTTCAGAAAGCATTTCTACTAGGCGATTTTCTTGTTTCTTTTTTTCCTTTAGTCCTAAGAAAGAAAGAAATGTTATATTTAAAATCTTAATTAAACTATTCAGTTGCTCTGGAATTACTAGATTTAAATGTAGATGTACAAATGTATACCTGTATGAGTGCATGAGTGTATATGAAGTTATTTGCAAATGTGTTCATTTCTAGAACATCGAAGGACTAGAAAAGGCATGCATGGTAAAAAAAAAAATGAACCATTAGGTTTTGTAAAAGGGGGATTGAAAAGATAGCAATTGCTACCAATCCATATGCCTATTTTAATATAAGTATGCATTGAACTCTTTCCTGATGAAAGTATTAGAAAGTAGTAGGAAGCTTTTCACATGTGATGTTACTCAGTAAATCTCACCATTCCATAATTGTCAGATGAAAATACAGAGGTGACAGGATTCCAATGTGCTGTTTGCTTATTAAAAAACAAACAAACAAACATTTGATTCAATAGAACAAAATACTGCCCTGAAAGGTTCTCTTCAAACAAAATATCTCATATACATAGATTACAATCACACAAAATTTTGTATGTAACTATAGAAATTGTTTTGATGAAATTGTGATTATTAATGTCAAGCCAGGCATAAAAGAGGGAGATGTATACTCTCCAAAAATTTTGGCCACTGTCTTGTGAGGAGTTCTGCATCCTATTCAAATTAATAAGGATTCACCCCAGATATTTCTCTTGGAAGACAACATTGTGCTGATTATATCAATTCCTAGAATATTACACAGCATCATAAATGGGAACAATAACTCAAAAAATTTGTTCTAACTATTCACACTGGGAAAACTAAGTGGAAGAAGAATGATTACTGTTTTTAGCTTGATAATGATGACTATGACATTTAGTTGGAAAAATAACATTAAATTAGGTAAATAAATATAATTTTTTCACTAATGCAGGTGTCTTGAATTGACACTGTGAATGCATAATTAATTATCAGGCAGAGGAAAGTAACCTTGATTGTTTTAGAGAATTGCAAGATTCTTTCAATGACCCCCTGTTTTTTCCTTGAAACAAAGGTCCATCTGTAACAACAAAATTCTGTTGCTGATCCATGGAATGCTACAGTCTCCAAGGAAATGAATTTGAGGGTCACTAAATGGAGAAGTTCATGATACTTGAGTATGTTGCAAAACATTACAGACAAGAAATTAAAGAGACAGCAAAGGGCAAAGGATATCATCAGGAAAATATGGGGCTGGAAAAGAAGATGGAGAAAATAAGGACTGATGGCTCTGATAGCCTGAGTGTTCCATCGGTATCAACAAAATGTAAAGACATCTCCAAATCATTGACTTAATCCCCTGTCATACATATATGAGATGTTATGAACAAGATATATTAGATGGATAGTCATGAATGTTTTATGCCATTCACCCCTGAATACTTATCTTAACAAGACCTATGTAGAGCCATTGACCTATTGAAGTGACTTCATTTTGTTTTCTTTGTTTTTGGTTAGGCATCAACATTATTTAAAAACAGTTGAGTTTTCAGAAGGTCAAATTTAATAGGGCTAGAACTAAGGAACATATATACTAAAATATACATACATACATGCATGCACACATACATATAAACAAATGTTGTTTAACTGAGGAACTTGCACATTTTATCAAAATTTTTGATGTGTAGGAAGAATTGTAAAGGTTTGGGTGTTCACACTAACTTTAGCTCTCTGAAATTATTATTATTATTATTATTACTTGCTTTTTGGAGGGCAATTGGGGTTAAGTGACTTGCCCAAGGTCACATGGCTAGTTTTTGAGTTAAGTGTCTGAGGCTAGATTTGAACTCAGTTCCTCCTGACTCCAGGGCCAGTGCTCTATTCACTGCACCACCTAACTGCCCCCACTCCATGAAATTATTATCTCTTTTTTTGGGTTAATCTTTTTTAGAAACAAAAAGAACAATATAACATGTATAAAGTTGAAAGATGAAATTTAATAGCTTCCAACTGTAAAATTTATAAATTTTGAGATTATAAGATTAAAAATCTTCTAACTACAACATTAAATTTTGTGACACAGGCATGATTTCTGATTTTTAATTACTTGTGTACTTTGATGAATCTGTATTTTCCTTAGTGTGGGTATTCTCCTCCTTCAGTACAGATCTTGAAGTCTTTTTACCCTTTTCAACATGCTAAATAATTTTCTGGCTGTCCCTTACGTCCTCTATAGAATTCCTCCTCAGTATGATAGAAGCATACATTCTTTTATTTTCTCATTCACTCTAACATAGCACTTTTGTTATATTGAATGTCCCAAAAGTCTTAGAGCAGTTTTAAGTTTAAAGATATAGAGAATCCAAGAGTTCAATGTAGTGTTTGTTTATTGAGCACAAAAATTGAAAAAAAAAACATGCTTCAATAGAATAGATTCTAGACAATTAGCAAAATGAATTCAATAGAAATAAGTGTAGTCTTAAGCTTAAAAATACAGACACTACATTATTCCAAATGTTGTATTTAAAAATAAGAACTTATTTTTAGCTTAAAACTGCACTCAAAATTTGGGACACTGTATATAATCAGTTATCTTTCATTCCTGTTACATTACTGACCCACTTTCTTTTCTTTTATTCTTCTTTGTGCCCAAGTTTTCTGTTAATTGTGATGTCCATATTTTTTCTTATGTCAACCATTTTTCCTTTAATTATTTTTTATATTGTAGTAATTTTAGTTCTTTTGAAATAATTTTCTGTGATTTGTAACTACATAACATTACTGGAAAGATAATAAAGTTAAAGATTTTGCCTTCTGTGACAGTGAGCACTTTGGAATCATGGAAAGCACTAATTTTTCAAACATGATTCTGCTTAACCTTCTCTGATTCCATTCTGGACTCAGGTCATCATCCCACTAGTATAGCACCTATTTGATGTGGACATATTTCTGGACTAAGTTGGTGAGCTGCTCATTCATCTACACACCATAATTTTGGCATAAGTGCATTTTCTATACCTTTATTTTGTTGCATTATTTCAGATTTCCTTGAGGAGGCTTTGTAGTATTAAGAGACAATGCAATTACTATAATGTCATCTGTGAATGAAAGAAATTAGTGAACTTTGGAATCACTAAGGTATTCTTTCATTTTGGTTTCATAAAAAATGGCTTCCATGATGTTAGAACACATCTTAGGCAAACACACACCTATATTATGATTATTAGTCATGAAAGATATTGCCTTCTTAGTCAGTCTTGAAGACCTCTTATTGAGTATGATATGGAGATTTTTTTTTCATGTAATGGGAAGGACAGAAAAAGTATTGAGACTACTTCCAACTCTAAATCCTAATTCTGGGATTCTGGGTTGTTTTTATGTTTAGAAAATAGAGATTTCTGGTAGACTCAATCCCACTCAACAAAGTAGGGATGAATTTCAAACAGAGACAAGGCAAAGTATTTAATAAAATGTGGCAACCACATATGCAACATATTAACTCAAGTATGGACAGTAATCCATATGGTGGGTGTTGAAGGATAAGGGAATCCTTGCCTATGCTCAAGGAAGCCATGCCTAGGTCATGACAACTAATGTAAGTTGAATAAAGTCAGATTGGTTTAGCGCCAGCATTTTTACAGAGCACAGAGAATTCAAGGGCCTGGTCTAGTCAGAAAACCAATTTGATGTTGGTCCAATGATTCACGTCTGAAAATTTTGTATGAGATTCCTTTGTAAAAATTCAGGGATTTCAGAAATTGATAGTTCATCTGACTCAACCTTATTCCCCAAAACATGTCTTTTTATTGAAGCTGCATGTGTTCCTTTCTCTTTTCAGTCCCATGTTACATCATGGTCATGGAAATAGCCCACTAAATCTGCTTCTAACTCAAAACATATACTGAACATATACTCAATGAAAGTTCTACCTTGTAAATATAAAATAAACCAGGTAAATTAATTTTTTAAATGACACATAAATTAGAAATGTAAATCTCAATAATCCTAGTATGGTTAAGGTAGCACTGTGGATACAGTGGTAGAGTTAGGAAGACCTGAGTTCATATTCAATCTTAGCCATTTGCTGACAACATGACCTTTGGCCAATCACTTAACCTTTATGTGCCTCAATTTCCTTATCTGTAAAGTGGGGATAAAATAAAATCTAGCTCCCAGGATTGTTGTGAGGAACAAATGAGGCTATATTTGGAAAGCATTTTGCAAAGATTAAAGTGCTATGAATGCTAATAAACAAGATAAAGAAACATTCCTGTAAAGAGAATGGAATTAGTTTTCCAAATTAATACCTCCCTTTGGGCCTTGTTGGATTTACTTGCCATGAAAAAACATGGCCTAGTAGCTCCAACCCTCAAGATACAAATATACATTTTTGGACATGCTATTATAAAAATATATTTTGTTTTATTATATATACTGTTACTAGGGCCTTACAAGGTTATAATGTGAGGTTAGGTCAATGAAGAGAAAATGAATGCTTGCTAATTGAAAATCTTTTTTTTTTTTTTTAGGATTATGGCTCTATCTGGGTCAGGCTAAAAATTTAGTGGCTACTCAAAAGCCCAAGCCTATGATTGGCTTGTGGTCTTTGATATGTTCTTTTTCTGGCCTGAACTGATTTTCCCTTCTTAGGTAGCCTGGTGTTCCCCTTTCTACAAGGGGCTCATTATGTTGATGTCAGCCTTGGTGCAATCACCCAGTGATCTCAGTCCACTGTAGTTCAGAATTATTGACTTCAAGAGAACCACCAGCCTCAGGCTCTGTAGGAACTGGGATTATAGGCATGGTCCACTGTACTCAGTGGAAAAAACTACACATGCAAACACATATATGTATGTAGGTATGCATGTGTTTTTTTGCATGCATGCATGCATGTATGTATTTGTAAAGTCAGAAAAATAAAGAGAAAGAAGTGTCTCATATATTGGATGGGAAAGAGAAAACAAAATAGCAACATGTGTAGAAGCATGACAGACAGCCAGACCTAGAAAGAAGAAAGGAAAAACAGTAAGGGACTCTGTCTTATGTGCATCTCCCACATCTGTTTTCCCCTAATGCCAATCAAGTCAAATCAAATGAAAGAGAGTTCAGCAAAAATGATCACCTTTCTAGCATCTCCTGCTTACTTAGCAATCTAAAAGTGTTGGAGTAAAATATGTCACTTTCTGCATTGCAAATACAATATAAGTTAAGAAGGTCATTTTGTGGGGAAGAGTTATGAGGAGATCCTATGGAGTGATTGGGAGGAGTCATATAGAACATTGCTACTTCATTTTACAAGAACTTCTGTTTAGGGTGGGTGACTAGCTCCACTTTCAAATACCCAGAAGATAATTAGGATTCAATAGTTAATTATGGTTCAATTTAATACAATCTAGGGGCTGCCAGGTAGCACAGCTAGTAAGAGCACCGGCCCCAGAGTCGGGATGACTTGGGATCAAATCCGGGCTCAGGCACTCAACACCCACTCAGAAACACCTGGCTGTGTACCCTTAACTCTGATTGCTTTAAAAAAAAATTTAATACAATCTAAACATTTATCAAGTATTGACTAGGTGGAAGAAATTGTCCTGTACCCTGAGGACACAAAGACAGGAACTTACATTCTACTAGGGAATAAAACCAGGAAAACAAGTACATGAATTCAAATTAAATATAAGGCAAAAACCAAAGAACATGAAAGCACTTTTTTTTGGAGGTGGAAAGGCAGGGCAATTGGGGTTAAGTGACTTGCCCAAGGTCACACAGCTAGTAAATGTGTCAAGTTTCTGAAGTCAGATTTGAACTCAGGTCTTTTCCAAGGGCCTGTGCTCTATTCACTGTGCTATCTAGTTGCCCCTATAATATCACTTTTAAGAGATGTAGAGAGAGCTGGAAGGAAGAAGAGAGACAGAGACAGATATGGAGACAGACAGAGTGACAGAGAATGCTAATAACTGGGAGATTAGGAAAGACCTCCTAAAAAGAGACAACATCTGATAATGACTTTGAGGCAAACTAGGGATTATACAAGGCCCAGATGAGGAGACTATTCATTCCAGATATGGGAGACTTTTTTGAAATTAATTTAATTTTATAGAATAAAACAACCATTTCCATAATTATAATAAAAATATTACACATCAAAGTACAAATCTATTATGTTCAGCTTGGTACTCCTTTTAAATATACAATAAAGTTATTGTATAAATTTCTTTTCTTTCCTTTTTTCCTTCCTTCCCCACTCCCTGTCTTAGAGGTAGCCACCATTCCACAAATAGGTAAATATGTGCAAAATTATTCTATACGTACTTCTATTTATCAGTTCTTTCTCTGGATGCAGACAGAGGCTTTCTTCATAAGTCCTTTATAGTTAATTTGGGTATTTATAAGACTGCTTGTGTGAAGGAATAGAGGCAAGAGATGAATTGTCACATATGGGAACTAAGTATCTGGAGAATTTGCCTGATAGTAGGATATATTATTGGGAGCCTCTCTCTCTGAATCAGTTACTAGTTACAAAGTTAAATATTCATTCTTGGTATAAGAGATATACTAAGTTACAAATGCTAATGTCATGTTCTTCATTTCTAGGAAATACTTTCATGTCACAATAACTTCACAGGTAAATCCTGTGTTCATTGTCCTAATTCTTTACCCAAGTGAGACCATTATACAAAACTGTCTATAATAACTTATAGTTATTATACGAATTAACTATTGCTCTTTGAATTTAAAAAAATTATTTTTCTTACTTTCTTCCCAGAACTCAGTGAGGACTCTTGGTAGAGTAAAAGAAAATCCAGCCCAATTTTCTACATCTTATAGAACCAGATCTATTCTAGCACTAACTTCCTGTCCTCTCATAAATAAGATTACCTATGCTATCCATTAAAGGTTGAAAAATGGCCTCGGATTCCTGGAATTGAGTAGTGAAACACTGATGAGAAACCTGGGTTCTTTATCTAATAAGCTCCAGTCTAGCATCACCAAGTGCTTGCTTGAATATCTACCTAAAATATCTACCTTAGGCATCTCAAAGTCAATACTTTCCAAACTAGAACTCATTATTCACCCAACCTACCCCCTACTCTAATTTTCCTGTTTCTGTCTAGGGCACTCCCATTCTTCCAGTCACCTGGGTTCATAACTTAGGAGTAATTTTCAGCTTTTCAATGTAACATCCCCACCTCATAGCCAATTCATTGCTAAATAATGGTGATATTATTTCCAAGTACCACTCTGACCATGTCACTCCTCTACTCAGGAAACACAAGTGACTGGTTATATTAATTGTGGATTAAGTAGAAACTCTTCTGTTTGGCATTTAAAGCCCTTCACAATTTGTCTCCAACCAACTTTTCCATATTTTTCCATGTTATTCCCCTTTGCGCACTCTACAGAGCAGCCAAACTAGTCTTTTTGCTCTCCTTACACACATTTTTTTGTCACTTGGCACTCTTTAGACACAAATAGCTGAACCCTTGACTAGAAAGCACTTTCCCCTCTGTTCTACCTCTTAGAATTCCTATTTTTCCAAAGCATTGCTCAAATCTTTGTATTTTGTATATACAATTTATATTTTGTGTGTGGATGTATACACATATATTTGTCTTTTATAAATACTTTGAATATATTTATTTTGCATTGTGTACATGTTGTTTCTCCAATAGAGTACATGCTCTTTGAGGGCAAGATCTTCTTCATTTTTGTCTTTGTATTCCAGGTTCCTACCACAGTGCTTAAAACATGGTACCTTCTAAATAAATGCTTGATAGTTCCCTGATCTCTTTCATTTCCTCACACCATAGTCATCTTAGTTCAGGTCTTTATCACCTCTTCCCTGGAATATTGCAATAGCTTCCCAGTTTGTCTCCCTGTATCTTGTATTTCCCTTCTACAATCCATTATCTAAAGTGGTAACAAATTGATATTCTAAAAGCACAGCTTTGATCATGTCAGTCCCCTGCTCAAGGAACCCCAGTGGTTCACTTTTCATTCTAATGTAGGATAAAATATAAACTCACCTGTTTAGTATTTAAAGTCTTACATAGTCCATTTCCATACCGTCTTTTCAAACTAATTACACATTACTACCTCTCATGTACTTTGCATTTCAAACAAATGCTCCTTGTTTTGTCAAATAAATGTCTCCATGTCTTTGCAGGTTGTCCTTTTTGTCTGAAATACTTCCTTTCCTCATTCCTACATCTTAGAACCCTAATTCTCTTCAAGGTTAAATTCTAATGCCCCCAACCCGGGAAAGGCTTTTCCCAAAATCCACATATATCAAAATATATATACATATATAACAAAAAACTGGAAAGAAAATAGATACATACTGGAGAATTGCTAACCAGAATGTGATACATGAATGCAATGAAATATTCCTGAGTTGTAATGACAATTATAATGAATACAAAGAAATATGGAAAGATTTACATGAACAGATGCAAAGTGAAATAAGCATACCTTGGAAAACAATATACATAGTGACCATAGCAATGTCAATGGAAATAGCAATAACAAAGCAATTTTTAAAAATGATTGTTAGAAAATTTTAAAGAATTTGCTTGGCCCCAAGGAAGCAGCACTACCTGCCAATCCAGTGAAGAGATGATAGTCCATAAGTTTGTCGTTGTTGTTCAGTCATTTTCCAATCCTGTATCACTCTTTCTGACTCTATTTGGGGTTTTCTTGGCAAAGATCCTGGAGTGGTTTGCCATTTCTTCCTTTAGTTCATTTTACAGATGGGGAACTAAGGCAAGCAAGGTTAGGTGACTTACCCAGAGTTAGACAGATAGTAATAAGTGTCTGAGGTCAGATTTGAACTCAGGAAGATGAGTCTTTCTGACTCCAGGCCTAGCTCTCTATCCACTGAACCACCTAGGTATCCTAGTCTGTGAATTTAGAACATTGCACATAATGGCAAATTATTTTTATGTATTGATTGGTTTCACTGATTTTCCTCTCAGTCTCTATTTGCTGTTAGAATCTAATGGACTTGACTTTAGAGTCAAATAAAGGATTATAATACCAATACATTTCCAAAATATTACCTTCAATTACTTGCATTTAAGTGTGGCTAAGGGGCTTTCAATGTAAGAGACATTAAAATCTTTATAGCAATTGTGAGAGGCAACCTGGTGAACTAGGTAAAAAGTCTGTTTTGCAGTCAGGAAGACCTATGTTACCAATAACACATGTGTTGTATAACTGTACACGAGTCACTTAACCTTTCAGTGGTCAGGACAAAACTCTCAAAGTAGAAATTCCAAACAACTTTGTGATCTACATTGGTGGAGGCAACCTTGTTCCCTCCAATGATAAGTGTGTGTGTGTGTGTTCTTCACTCTTCTGAACAAGATTTTTTTTGAATAACATATACTAGTATATGCAATATTGCACTTTTAGCCACCAAATTATGGGGACTTTTATGCATAAGAAAATATGCAAAAACACAAAAGGATGTTTGATGAAGAAGAAGGGGATAAGGAATGAATAAGTAAAATGAGGTTTAAAAAAGTCAGAATAAGTTCTATACTTTTTGTCACCTTTTTCCTCTCTCTTTATTTCATCATTCTTTCATCTACCTTTTAATAACCATCTCCCCCAAGGAAAAATATGACTGATTGAGGCTTTTACCTAGGCATTGAAGCTTTAACTATCCAGTTTGGATTTATTAAGTCCAAAATCCAAAAATGTGAACTTCTTAATCCAAATAAAACTAAAATTATTTGAATGTGTAGTAGACACATTTTTGAGCGGCAAACAGAATCAAAATTTAAGGTGATCTCAATAGCCTGGAATTACTAAACTAAAACTAACCAGATGAAATCTAACTAGAATAAATATAAGATTCTACGTTCAGGTTTAAAAGAATCAGTTTTTCTAGTAGAGGGGAAGATTTGGCTTGATGCAGTCCATGTGAAGGAGAACTGGTGGTATTTCTCAGTCACATGCTAATGTGCAATCTGGTTTCTAAAACTGAGGTATTCTTAGCCTATCTTATTGGAAATAGAGTGTCTAAATTGTAGGAAGTAATAGTCTCATTGTAATCGGGGTTGGCCACAACTCCTCTGGAGCACCATGTCCAATTCTGGGGGCTACGTTTCAAGAGGAGTTTGACAAATTATATTATGTCCAGAGGAGTTCAGCCAGGAAATTGGGGAGGACAGGAAATCATAACATATGAGAAATGAGTAAAGTTATTGAATTTGAATAAGAAAATATTGAGAGACATGACAGCTGTTTTCAAATACATGAGGGGATATCCTGTACAAGGGGGAATGCACATTCTATTTTTCTCCAAAGTACAGAACTTGGATCAGTCAGTTGAAGTCACAGGCAACAAGACTTGGGACTGATAAGAGAAATAACTTTTAAACTAGAGTGTGTGAACACTGCCCCATAAATCAGTATGCTCAACATTCAAGTAGGCACTGAGCAGCAGTCTATGTAAGTGCCTATTCTAGCTCCTGGCAGTTGTTTGCAGGCCTACCCCAGAGATTTAAGACACCCAAAATATACGAAGTCCTGAACAAAAGTGAGTTAATGTTAACTTGTTCAGTGTACATGTTGGGCTTTTCAGGCTAGAGACTGACTTGATTCACTCCACAGACTTTGCCTCTTCCTTGCCACATGCCTTTGCATCCTGAATTATAATCATGAACATTCATGCTTTAAGGTTTACAGAATTTATTACAAAAATAGTTTCATTTTATCCTAATAAAAACCCTGGGAAGAAAGGTGCTATCATTTCCCCTATTTAAAAAAAATGAGAAAACAAATAGTTAAGTAAGTGTCTGATGTCAGATTTGAACTTAGGTCCTTCTGATTTCAGGCTTGTGACTCTATACATTTCACTATCTTGCTGGCTAGCAACCTCTACTCTGAGGCCTCTATTTCCTGATTGGTAACTCCCTTGATGGGACCATAATTTCAAGAAGGGTCCCAGCTATGCATCATCTCACTCCATTGCTTAATTCTTTCCTCCTCCTTCTCAGACTTTTTGCCCCATGAGGTACCCTTTTCTCCCCTTTCTATATTAGTCTTCTGCAATTAAAATGTAATCTTTTTTAAGGAAGAGATTACCTTGCTTCCTTTCGTTTATATCCCCATCTTTTAGGATAGTGTCTGACATGTAGCAAGCATTTAATAACTACATGTCTAACATATATCTGAGATGATATTTTTCCTGTTGACAAGCTAGAAGGCCTGCTTAGCAGTTTCCACAACATGACCCCAAGATCTTCAAGGACATGAAGGACCATGTACTTTTCCTGTATCCAGCCTCTAAAATCCTCACTTGGTTTTATAGAAGATCCTTTAATATATCTCATTTGAACATAAAAGTCTTTCTTGTGGGTTTTCTCCTTTTTCTGCATCCTAGTATAGATAACCACATAATCAATCATTTGGAGAGGCTTTTGTCACTAGATAAAAACTAAAATGAGCAAGAGAAACTGATCAAATCTCATTTTTTTTAATACATGGAATTCACAAAAACAGTGCTTATTTTAATTGTAATGTAAATAAGTCGAGAAATGGGGTTAATGAACTATTTGATTGAGATGCTGTAGAAAAGATTTTTCCACTGAATGAAAGTTTAGAATCAGATGAACAAATGATTCTCTTCAATGATAAGCTACTTTAATCAACAAGTATACGTTAAGCATTTACTGGTGATGTAATGTGCCTTATTTGTTCATTGACCTGTTACTGTCAGGACATAGACCTGCAACTATAAGCTGTTCAGGCAGCTAAAAGGCACAGTGGAGAGAAGGCCAGGCCCTAGAGTCAAGACGACTTCAGTTCAAATGTTACCTTAGATACTTCCTTCAATACACAAATGTGATACTTAGATATTTATATTACTCTGTGACTTTGTATAAGTCACTTAACCTCTCTCTGCTTCAATTTCTTCAATTGTAAAATAGGGGTAATAATAATAATACCTACTTCCCAGGGTTATTGTGAAGATAAAATGAGATCATATTTGTAAAATCCATAGCACATGGGTGATATACAAATACTATTTATTTTTAATAGGGTTTGGCCCCTATCTAACCACAGGGTATAGCCATTGGTTTTAACGTCCAAATATGATAGTCTTTTTTTTTTTTGGAAGAGGAGGGTAGGGCCATTGGGGTTAAGTGACTTGCCCAAGGTCACATGGCTAGTTTTGTGTGTGTGTGTGTGTGTGTGTGTGTGTGTGTGTGTGTGTGTGTGAAATGTCTGAGGTTGGATGCGAACCCAGGTCCTCCTGACTTCATGGCCAGTGCTCTACTCACTGCTCTGCCTAGCCAACCCAAAATATGATAGTCTTTACTTAGGACTCATACAAATTGTCCTTGCTTCATTTGTCACTGTTGTCTGCTCTCTCCTTTTGAATGGCTTTTCCAATTTGGGTTTTTGCACAACTAATCTCTCCTTGTTCTTGTATCTCTCCAACCTCTTTTTCATTCTCTTTTATTGTTTTATCATTTATATTAAGTACTCTAACTGTCAATGTTTCCAAAAGCTGTGACTTCGCCTCTTCTGTCTTCTCTCTCTTCAGTCTCTCTCTTGGTATCTTCATCAGCACACATGGGTTTAATTACCACTACTATGCACACCAACTATAATATTCCACCTGACCATGAATCTTTTAATGAACATTTCAGACAATGTCTGAGAGACATCTTAAACTCAAAATTTCTAAGACAAAACTCATTTTCCTTCCACCAAAACACTTACCTCTCTTCCAATCTTCCTTATTTCTGTCAAAGGCACTATCATTGTTGGTAGAGTACAGATTTTCTATTTGCTCAGACAAATACAGTAAAGTTTACCACTTCTCTGAACTCTAAAGTCCAAACATGAAGACAGCCAGAGTTAAGAGGTGTCCATCTTCTCAGGATCTATCAAATCACTAGGCATCTATTTGCAGTCCTGACATGGGCCAAAGAGACCTCTGTGTATGGGGAACTTCTGTCTCCTAATTACCCCTATGCATGTCTCAGTAACGCAAGAAGACCTGAAATATCACTGTTCCTAATGATGAATTGCAGTGGGAATGTCCTTACTGCCCTTGGTAGGTAGATTAGGTAGCCAGCTCCAGCTACCCAAGTTAATACCCAGATAATTACTGGTGTAACAACCAGGTCTTGTTGGAAAAGGCCTTCCAAGTGTTGGTGACTATGAGGAGAGAAGATCTTGATGTAGATGTTGCAAAGTCAAAAGGAGATTTCCCTGAAAGGCTGATTACTGACCATACAGAGCAAAAAAAAAATCTGAAAAGTCTGTTACCATGCAAATGCAATGTCATATCCTAAAGATTTAATCGCCAACTCTGTTCAGTATACTGTAAAGGCCAAATATATGTATAAGGATACTATAAAGATAACTTGTCTGGAACAACTTGAAGTCATGGAGGGAAGAGTTAGCTCAGTATCCTTCTATTCTACTTGTCAAAGTAATGGGCACTGGAGTAATTCCAACCTGAAATGCCATCCAGTGGACTGTGGCTCTGTCCAGTCCAATGCATGAAAAATGAAAATGCAGAAGATCCAGAAAAATACCCTTTTTGCAGCTATGGTTCAATACAACTGCAACAAACCGTATTATTACATAAGAACAAAGGAATTGAGGAATATCATTTTGCTGTTGATGGGATCTGTGTAAACAAGGTGCTAGACATGAAGCTGTGAGAGTGTGCAGCCATCTGCAGAGTTTACAGTGAAGAATTTGGGGAAAACCAGAATATTTGGAAGGGGAGGGCTCAAAGGTAAATATTGGCAATTTCATTTGGGAAGTATTCTTTCAGAGCCCAGGAGCTGGTGGAGCCTTCACTGATGAACATTGGGTGTTAACTGCTGTCCGTGAAGTAGATGGGAATGCAGGAATGCAAAGCTATGTGCATGGGAACCATCTTGGTTCATCATTGAAATCTGGAGAAAGTCCCGATGCCCTTTGCTGATGATGTCTTTATCCATCTGGACTATGATGCCTGTTGCTAAGCTAGAGTTATGGAAGGATTTTGACAAAGACATTACACTTGGCTATGTCTAAAAGACACAGTGAAATTGGGCCTAATGTCTGTCCCATATGCCAGGCAGTTTCCCGGGTATAACCCTCCCACTTTGGGATCCTGAGAATGATATCAGGAGGGGACCTACAAATGAGACATTTGAAGTTGGCTGAGATATTCAAATGTTAATCAACTCTGAGAAGCAAAGTTACCCCTGGTTCCCCTCAAAAATTGCCAATCAGTAAAAAATAAGGACTCCAAAATAGATACCAGCACCTTCAATTTATTTTGGCCCCACTTAATAGTATTTTTTCCAATTACATGTAAAGATAGTCTCCAACATTCACTTTTATGAGATTTTGAGTTGCAAATTTTTCTACCTCCCTTTTCCCCCCTTCCCAAGACAGTATGGAAGCTGATATGTTATACATGTAACAATCATATTAAACATATTTCCACATTAGTCACATTGTGAAGGAAGAATCAGAATAAAAGCAAAAAAAATGAAAAAAAGAGAAAATAATATATTTCAATCTGCATTCAGACTCTGTAGTTCTTTATCTGCATGTGAATAGGATTTTCCATTGTGGATCCTTTGGAATTGTCTTAGATTGTCACTGTATTGCTGAGAACAGCGAAGTCTATCAAAGTTAGTCATTGCACAGTGTTGTTACTGTGTACAGTGTTCTCTTGCTTCTGGAACATTCAATTTCACTACCATAATTTATGCTGGAGGAAAGAAGGGAAGTGATAACTGTGAAGGTAATGATGGTGGAGCCTGTGTTATACAGTATTCCAATGAAAAGAGTTCCAAATTCTATGTAACTGGTTTAGCATCCAAAGGACCCAAGTGTAGTACTTAGGATATCGAGTGAAGAATTACATCTACTGGATTGAGAAGGCCATAAAGAAAATGAGATTTCTGATCAGGCTTAATTGATTCTTATATCACCCTTCTCTCTTTGGATTAATATGCTGAGGCTGCTGTCTTATATCTCTTCCAACATAATCAACATTTCATTGTGACTGTGGGGAGTGAAGATGGGAGAGATTGAAATGATATTATCTCTGAGAGTAATAGCGACAGTGGCAGATGAAGACACTCTGCACACTTCTCTTTCTTCCCTCCCCTCATTCACTGTTATATTTACTGAATCATTCTTTTTTTTCACAAGAAAATACTTTAATGAGTTCATGTAGTGGGCCCTATAAGCCTAGCTACACTGAAATACCTCCAGTGTCAATAGGAAACAATCTAAAAAAAGCATAAATTATCTCAATGTCTATCTGTCCATTTTCCAAATGCTCCAAGTACACACCTATAAAGCCAATCATGGCAACTCTCCTGAGGACTGCTACTGTGAATAACTTTAAGGATCTAATCACATAGTATAATGAATTCTCTATGTATTCAGCAATAAACTAAAGCTTATCATTCAAGAAACTAAACACAACATTCACAACAACACAACATAACAACTTATTATTAAGGTGACCACATAGTCTTAAACAAAACATATTATTTTGTATATCTTATAGTCATATTTAAGGGTTAGTAAAAAAAAAATACCATTCACCCCTAGGTCACAGTAAGTTACAATCCCTTCAGTCCTTCAGTCAATACAGAGTATCCAAGTAAAGTCCTCTTTCATCTTGACTAGAGGCTGACTTCCAATCATCCTTAAGGGGTAGCAGAAAGTACAAGTATCATCCACCCCTATGTCACAGTAAGTTACAAATCTCATCAATCAATACAGAGTATCCAAAATAAAGTCCTTTTTCATCTTGACTTGAGTCTGACTTCCAAACCCCACAGCTCCTTCTCCATGGGCTGACTGCTCCCAACTCTTGCCTGGATTCACCTGTAGGCAGCTCTTCACTCCTGTTCCATATCTCAGCTCATGTAGACTGCTCCACTCCAAGTTCTTCACAGTTTCTGTTTCTAGGAAAACAAAGCTTAATAGGGCTATAACAGTATTTACACACATTAACAGCACTATCATCTCAATTCACTTTCTGTCTGAGAAATCAACACAGAACAACAGGCAGGGAGCCAACATCATAAACATTCTCTCTCTCATTTCTGCCTACTCCCCGCTCTGCTCATGCTCTTATCTGCTCCTTCATGTTCCACCTTTTTTGCAAGCTCCTCCCACCATGAGCTCCCATGTGATTACCTACAGCCTCTTAAGAGCAATACAATGCATACTCTTTCCAATCAAAGAATCTTGATACAATCAAAGGAAAGGCTCAAAGGCACTTGAATGAGTAAAACTCATTCCATAAAAACCACACAAAAAATTGTATTTTGATTGCCATTACAACAGCACATCATCAGCATTTTCTATAGATCTCTCTTCTCCAAGGCATGGTCTGTGAGCAGTAGGAGCAAGAAGTCTGACTTTGAGCCCAGTCCTTTCTTTCACCTCTTAAAATCCAATTTTCAACCACAATAAAGAGATTACCTTCCCCCACAAAAGCATCATCATCCTTCCAGTTTCCCAGTTCTATTACCTTAGTGTCATCCTTGTTTCCTCATTCTCCCTCACCCTACATATCCATTTTTTTCAAATAATCCAGTTTTCAAATCATCACTTCCACCTCCTAAACATCTCTCTTAACCATTTTTTGTATTCATTCTTTTTTCTATTTTTAGAAATTTCCATTTAATTTTTCTATTCTATATTTTTTCTATTTATTTCTATTTCTAAATATTTTCTATTCATTTTATACTTTATTTTAGACCCTCATTACCTTGCAAAAGTTTTTGTGTAGTAGCCTACTAATTGGTCTCCCTTCCTCAAGTCTCTTCCCCCTCCACATCTCCGTATCTTCCACATACCCACCAAAGTGGTTTTTTTTAAGCCCATGTCAGTGCCATTCCTCCATTGTCTCCCTATTGCCTTTATGATAAAATATAAGCATCTCTACTTAATTTTTAAAGCCATTCACAACCTGGCATCAATTTATCTTTCCATCATCATTTTACAGGCATTTCTCAGAGATATTGTGGATTCTGGTTCAGACCATCACAATAAAGTGAATTTTGCAATGAAGCTATTCACACAATGTTTTTGTTTTTCTAGTATATATAAAAGTTCTGTTTATACTATACTGTAGTCTATTAGGTGTGCAACAGTATTATATCTACAAACAATGTGCATACCTTAATTAAAATACTTTATTACTAAAAATGCTAAACATCATCTGAGCTTTCAGCAAGTTATGATCTTTTTGCTTGTGTAGGGTCTTGTCTCATTGTTGATGACTGCTGACTGATCAAGATGGTGATTACTAAAGATTGGGATGACTGTGTCAATTTCTTAAAATAAGACAACAATAAGGTTTGCCACATCACTTGACTCTTCCTTTTGCATGAGCATTTAGAGGCCATTTTAGGGCCATTAATTAGGAAAATTTCAATATTGTTGTTTCTCAGGGAATAGGGAGGCCCAAAGAGAGGGAGAAAGATGGGGAGTGATCAGAACACACACAAAATGTATCAATTAAGTTTACTATATCATATGGGCACAGTTCGTAGCACCCTAAAACAATTACAATAGTAACACCAAAAATCACTGATCACAGATCACCATAACAGATAAAATAATAGTGAAAACATTTGAAATAATGTGAAAATTACCACAATGTGACAGAAACATAATGTGAGCACATGCTATTGGAAAAAATGGTGCTGATTGACTTGTTCAATGCAGGGTGGCCACAAACTCTCAATTTATTAAAAACAAACACACTATCTGCAAAGTGCAATAAAATGAGAGATGCCTATGTTTTATTACCTTTCCCATACTCTGTAATCCAGTTAAACTAGCCTTCCCTCAGTTCCTTACATGTAGCATTCCGTCTTCCATTTCCATTCCAGGCTTGAACACCCTTTTCACATTCACTTCATAAAATCCATGTTTTCTTTCAAGATGCATCTCAGGGGTGGCCAGGTAGCACAGCAAGTAAGAGCACTGGCTCCAGTATCAGGATGACCTGGAGATCAAATCCTGGGCTCAGACACTTAGCACCCACCCAGAAACACCTGGCCGTGTAACCTTGAGCAAGTTACTTAACCCCAATTGCTTAGGGATGGCCAGGTGCTCAGAGAGTAAGAGTACCAGCTCCAGTGTTGGGATGACCTGGAGATTAAATCCCGGGTTCAGACACTCAGCACCACACCCAGAAATAACTGGCTGTGTAACCTTGAGCAAGTTACTTAACCCTGATTGCTTAAAAAAAAAGATTCATCTCAAATTCATCTCAAGATGCACCACATTTCAGATTAACCCTTTCCTGATTCTCACCTCAAAGTTTCTAGTGTTCTTACTCCCTTGCTTACCTGGTTTTTATTTGTATTTGTTCTTTTTAAAATGCAAGCTCCTTATGAGAATAGATTTTTTTAAAATTCTCTATATTGGTATACCAAGCACCTGACACAGTGCCTGGCACATAACAGGTGATTAATAAATGGTTATTGATTCACTGATTGCTTAAGGAAAAAGCAGTGGCTCAGAAAAGGGATATAGCTGGAGGGACAGATTTGGCAATGCCATTTCCTTTAGGGTATTCTTGGAATCACATATTTAGAGCTGGATAAGAGCATAGATGTCTTACAGACCCTTGTTTTATTCATAAGTATATGGGGACTCAACTGATTTCAGTGACTTACCAAAGGAGGGGCAACCTGGATTTAAAACCAGGTCTCTGACTCCATATCTAGCATTCTGTCCTCTGTGCCCAACTCTCCCTGATGAAAACCTCAAGTCACTGGCTTTAGGCATACATCAGTACAAGATATCAATCTGGTGGGGGAGAGGGGGACCATAAAAGCACAAACATACACATAAATGAAAAACACTTAGGGATTTTATGGACCACAAAGTCACCACCATACCCCAACTTTAGGGTGTCATAGAGTCTCACCTCTTTCCTAGAACAATAATTTTGCCAACCAGGTCAGTGCCCCATGGAGACAAAGAGTTTATGACCCATGACTGGAATGTACTTCCTTTTTACCTCCACCCCACATAGACTCTGTCTTTCTTTAAGTGACAGCTCAGACACCATCTCCTGTATGAAAACTTTCCATTCCTCCAACTGCTAGTACCTTCCCAGACAAGCTAACTTTTATTTTAAATAATTGGAATTCAAATTCAAGCTGACGATGAGCATATTCTTTCATAGAATAACTTCATAGCTAACTTTGGCAATAAGTATTAAATAATGGTTTTGTAACTCTTAGATTTCTGGTTTCTACCTAGCACATAGTAGGTGCCTAATAAACACTTGTTGATTTAACTTGTTATGCTGTCTTTTTTCTTTGTGATTCTAGGGATTTTTAACTGAATATATACAACTATCAAATTTGTCTGATCATGTGCAATAACAATGTTGTCATCAGTCTATATCATATTTTTATAGAAAACTAGAATCCTGGGGATCTTTTTTTATGTAATATACATGGGGGGCAGTGTTCCAAAGCTTAAAACTTAAAAATGCATTAAGAGCTTTGGATCACCTCTGTGTGTTTGTGTGTATAGAGACATAGACATAGACATAGACATAGACATATATACAAACATATTGCCAGTTCTTGATTAGCATAAGTGAACCTTTAGGCAAACCTTCCCCTCTCCTTGCAAGTTTTGCCCCCTCCATAGCTCTGCAGAGTAGCTAGAGCAACCTAGAATGGAAGATCCCTGGTGTAGGGCTGCTCTGGCACTGCGGCCATCCCTGCCAGGAGCCAGAGCCAGAGCCCTGGCCCTGCTCGACTCCTCACAGGGGAGTTATATAAAATGAGCACTGTATATACACATTCAACTCCTGATGGGCAGGGGTATATGTGTGTGTATGTGTGTGAATATGTGTGTATATATACATATACATAAGCACACATACAACAATATGTATGTATTGCATATGTGCTATTGTGTGCATGTATATATGCATGCCTACATATACTCGTGTGTGTGTATGTGTGTGTACAGAGAGAGTTCTTACTTTATGTAAGTGGATCTTTCTGCAGACCTCTACTACTTAAAGCAATTTTTATGTAATGTCAATTTGCCCAGGGGCTTGGGGAAAGGAGGAAGGGAGGCAGGAAGGGGATCATGTCCGTGGAAGTTTAGCACTTAGTCCAGCAACATGTGGGGGCAAGGGACAGCAGAAGGAGGAACATGGTGGGAGGCAGACATGTTGAGGCTGGAAGCAAATAGGAAAGCATTGCCTACATGAAGGAACAGGGACAGATATGTGGCATCCAGTGGAAGGAGAGAAGACAGACATGTGGGGACCAGATACAGGGGCTTATGGGCAAAGGGGGATAAAGGTTTCCTTTCCTGGAGGTCCTAGATAGCAATGGTAATCTCTCCCTGCATGTGTTATTCTTTCGTTTGGAGGGGTTTTCTTTCAGTTTTTTCTTTTCTTTTGGTGGTGGGGTGGGAGGATTTAGAGTGCCACAGAGAGCAAACAGAGAAAGAGAAAGACAGAGAGAGAGACAGACAGACAGACAGACAGACAGAGACAGAGACAGAGACAGAGAGACAGAGAGAGAGAGAGACAGAGACAAAGAGAGACAGAGAGAGAGAGAGAGAGAGAGAGAGAGAGACAGAGAGAGACAGAGAGACAGAGACAGAGAGAGAGACACAGAGAGACAGAGACAGAGACAGACAGAGAGAGAGAGACAGAGACAGAGAGACAGAGACAGAGAGACAGAGAGAGTGCGAGAGAGAGAGAGAGAGAGAACACAGTAATCCACAGTAAAATTAACATAGGGTTTTTTAATGTAAAGATGAATTTGCATAATATGAATTTACATAAAGTGAGAACTATCTATAAATATGCATTATATTATGTATATTCATTTACATGTTATATTTATTTATATTATATATGTATAACATGTACAAATATATCATATTATTTTAATATGTTATACAGAGCTTGGCACATAGTGTTATATAAATGTTAGATACTATACTATATATTCATTACATTTTTATTTATTTCATATTTGTTATTTATTTGTTGTCTTCCCCTTTAGAATGTAAGATCAGTGCAAATAAACATTGTTTCATCTTTTATAATTGTATTACCAGAGCACAGTATGGTGCCTGCCACAGAATTATGTGCAATAAATAATTGTAATAAATAAATATAATTTATTTAAATTATATTGTATTTATTTAAATTAATACAATAAATACAATTCAATGCATTGAACCAGAAGATGGAAAGATGGGTCACATCCTACTCTCTTGGTGATAGCCAATCCTTTGCTACCTCCAGCAAAACTCTGTTTCCCCTCTTGCCTATTATAGTTTAATAATCCCCACTCCATCCCACCATCACAACCAATGATGACTTGTGGATGCAACTTAACCCAAGCACCCACCCATTCATATTCTGAACTTACCTATTTCTACCAAGGACATCACCATCCTTCCAGTTTCCCAGATTCTCAACTTCCTCATTTTCATTTGACTTCAACTGAAAGTGCTCTCTTAAATGTACAAATGATGTCTTCATCCATCCTGAGCCCTTTGCAGCATGTCACTATTGGCCCCATTCTTCTCATAGATACTTGCTTCCTTTTGTCTGCATTGCTGAAAATGATGTAAGAATGTCATTTATAAAAGTTCTCATATAGGCTTTATTAGCAAACTTGGAAATAATCTTTCTAATTTGTTTGTAAATCTTTTTTCCAAATGAAGAGTTTTGAAAATATTTGTAAGAACTTAAAAATGTAATTCTTTTCAGTTAGCCTGTAAGAATAACTGATTGACATCAGGCAAGATATAAATTTACTATCTTCCTTTGAACAAAAACCTTTACATAATTATTGAGTGCAATTATAAAATGAGTATGTTTTCACTAGCTCAGACAATGCTACACTTCTTCCATTTGTATCTATGTATCTTTATGGGGTATAATTTTTAGCTATAACAGCATTTACAAGCAAGTATGAAAATAAAGTGAATTTAGAACTAGACTTCTAAATTGCTGTATTGCAAATTATTCAACTGAGACTTTCTTTTGATTTTTTATTTTAATTAAAACAGAAGAAAATGAGCATTTCCATATCTGCCACAAAATGCAAAAAAGTCTATATATAAAACCATTAATCTCTTTACCATCCTACATATACGTATATATAAATTCCATATATTCCTTTCAAAATTCTCCCATTTGCTCATATTTCCTCCCTCCTATTCACTTCTATGCATTTTAAATTTCTTTTAGTATCCCTTTTATGTTGGAGTCCCTTTTGCTAACCCTCCTCTTACCCTCAGCAAAAAGGAAAAAAGGAAAGAAACTTCATTGTAGTAAATACATGCCAGTAAAATGAATCCATGCAGGACAGTAGTATTGTCCATATATTCCCTTCTGCACCTTGAGTCCATCACCTTTCTGTCAGGAATTGGGTAACATGATTCAACACATCCTTTGGAGACCTGTTTGATCATTGGTTTGATCAGAGATCTTACATTTTTATAATTGTATTTCTTTCCAAATGTTGTCTTTGAATAAATCATTCTCTTGGTTTTGATTACATCATTATTCATCACTTTACACTCCCTAGTATTTTCTGAAATGTTTCTTAATTTTAATACACAATGATATTTTATAACTTTCATATACTTCATTTTTCAGTCACCAGAACTCCCACAGGCACTTGATTATAATTCTTTAGTTTTCTTTCCATTCATTCCCCCTTTAGGATCAGTAATTTTGCTTTGTTTTTTTTTTTTGCAATTATTCCTTATCAAACATTATTATTACTTTTAACCGTCCTCCACATAGCCACTTATTTTCCTATTGAGCTTGATGTATTTCCACATCAAATTCTATGTGTATGTTCAATTCTCTTTGTACAATTCATATAAGAATAGTTTTCATCTAATTCCCACTTCCTCTGTTCCTTCCTCCAAGTTTGTATATTGTCATTGATACTAGTTTTAAATGTCGAGTAGTACCCCATATCAAGTTCCACCCTTTTTATCATTTCCACATTATTATATGCCTGATCCTTTTAGCCTTCTTTCTCATTCCCTTCTTAAAGTCATCAGAATTTAACTGAGTGATTCTAAAATCTTCTGTTTTTTGTTATTTAGGTCCTTTAAAACCCTTTGAAGACACTGTGGTCTGAAAAGACACTTTTTTCTTCTATTACAATCATACAAGCCCATCAACTTACCTGAATAAACTTTCCTTTCTGCTTTTTTCTTGACTCATAGTTTACATTTCAATGATCCTATTTAGCTCTTATCTTTTCATCAGAAATGCTTGCATGTCCTCTATTCCTTTATAATTTTGTTTTCTTTATTGTTTCATCTACTGAATTGTGCTCAGCTTTGCAAGGTAAATTATTGGTTATAAGTCTATATCTTTTGACTATCATAACATCATCTTCCAAGATCTCCCTTTTTTATGCCAGAAGCTGTCGGGTCTTGTGTGATCCTGATAGTTCTTCTTTGGTACTTGAATTCCTTATTTCTGGATGCTTAAAGCATCTTTTCTTTGATTTGTAAGCTCTCCATTTTGCCTCTGATGTTCCTTGGACTTTTTGAGATTTATTCTGTTAATTCTTTCTATCTCTCTATCTTTTATCTATAACTTTTCCCTTCATTTCTAATACATTGTTCATTTATGGTTTCTTGAAATATTGCATCTACTTTTGTTTTTTTCTTAAATGATGGTTATAGAGGAGTACAGTGATTCTTCAACTATATCTCCTAGTTCTATTTTCTAAGTCAGATTTTTCTTTATATCAACTATCTTAATTTTTTTCATCTTTATTTGTCTTATGATTTTGGTATGCTTGATGTTCATGAAATCACTGATTTCTATTTTGTATATCATCATGTTCAAGAAATCCATTACTTGGATTTTCCACTTTCTTTCTAATTCTAATTTGTTCTAATTTCTAACTTTGTTAATTTATTCTTCTTAAAATTCTTTCCTCTAAAGGCTTGATTTTATTCATCTCTTGCTTCCTTTGTCCTAGGTATTCTTTTAGTCCTTTATTTTTTCTTTGAGTCTCTGTTTCCTACTAAGTTGGAATTTTGGATTTTTATGGATTTATATAATTATTTATAGTAATTTTTATCCTATTTGGTTTACTCATCTCTCCTGTATTAGTTCTGGAATTGAGGTTTTGTGCGATGGTCAGGTTTTATTTCCTATTGTATTTCAAGGTAGGGTGGTAAACCCTTCATGGTCTATACCAATGGTGGGAGAAACCTGCAACTTTGAGGCCACATGTGGCCCTTTGACTGGATCCAAACTTTACAGAGCTTTGCACAGAACTCAACCAAAGGGCTGCACTTGAGGAACTAAAGGGCCATGTTAGGCCTCGAAGCCACAGGTTCCCCTCCCCTGGTCTATACTTTGTTCACCTGAACTCCTGTATTGACTTCCACTTCCTAGGGTTATGTCCCACCCCAGATAAGGTTCAGAGCATTGGATCCACAGGGCCCTCCATGTAACATTAAGGCAAAAGGAAAGGAACTTCAGAGGCCTGGGGTAATCAAGTTTTAGTATGGTGAAAACCCAAACATGAGCAGCTCTCCAGAGGACTGCTACTATGAATAGCTTTAAGATTCTGATCACGTAGTATATTCAACTCTCTATTTATTCAGCAGTAAACTAAAGAAAAACACTCACAGAAACTAAAGTACAACATTCGCAATGACATAACATAACAAGTTATCACTAAAGTGGCCACATAGTTTTAAACAAGAGATATCATTCAGTAAGTCCTTAACTCAATCATCCTTAAGGAGTAATCCTTAAGGGACACAAAGTACAAAGGTAAAAATTTTCCCACCCCTAGGTTGCATTGTCTTAATCTTTCAGTCCAAAAGTCTTCTTCCTTCTTGATTGGAGATTAGTTTCCCATCATCCTTAAGGGGTACAAGGTACAAATTACAAAGTTCTCCCACCCTAGGCCAGAGTTAATTATTATCTTCTCAGTGAGCACTAAGTGAGTACCCAAGATAAAGTCTTTACATCTATGTACTAGGCTGGCTCCCAAATTCCATGGCTCCTCTTCCATGGGTCTAGTTCTTGCCTGAATCTACCCAACTGTCACCTGGATTCACAGGCAGGCAGCTCTCAGCTCCTTGTCCAGTTCTTTGTCCAGCTCCCATTCCATATTGAAGCTCACAGTGTCCAGTCCACTTCATGTCCTTCACACTTTCTGTTTCTGGGAAGACAAAGCTTAACAGAGCCAAAACAACATTCACACACATTGTTAGCATCATCACCAATTCGCTATTTGCCTGTGAAATCAACACATACTGACAAATAAGGTCTGAGAACTCAACACAAATCATCAGTATAGTCCCAGGACCTCCTCCTCCAGGACTTCTGTAAACAGATAAGAAGATCCATTTTCAGGGCTTCCAGTAAGATCCCAGGGCTTCTGTACAAAGTATTACAAACACAAATCAAAATAGATGGAACAGACAAAGAGAGTGCTGGCCACCACAAGTGTTCCCTTCTCAGTTCTGCTCTCTCCCAGCTTCTGCTTTTATATGGTCATGAGCTCCTCCCTATTCCACCCACCTCTTATATCCTTCCTGTTCCTGTCTTTGTCAAGTCCCTCCCACACTGTGGGTTTCACAAGTTCTGTTTCTTAACAAAGACTTGATATAATCACAGACAAAGCTCAACTGAGACAAGGTACTAAGTACTTGTTTGCTTGCCATTACATATGATCATGCCCATGCTGTTTGTAGACACTCCTGATGGCTGCCATGATCCCTAAGTTGTATTTCCTACCACCCTGACTTTCTTGAGGATATCGTCTGCCTTGGCCACCTCTAGATACAGACCCAAACTCTGTAGACTTCCAGTTTATTTACCTACATCGACCCTGTCTTCACTCATAGTCCCCTTTGTCAGTGGGTTTCTCAACGAGTTTTTATGCAGTTCTGGCATGGAAGAAGTTACTTACTATGGTTTCACCTTGGATTTCTTCATCAATGCATAGCCTGGTGTGATTTTTAGCATTTTTTTTCTGGAATAGATTGTAGAAGGGAAGTATGCTACTCTGCCTCTGGCCAGAAGCCTCTAAACTAACATAAAAAAGAATGTATATCACATCACTTTCATTAAAATTATAATTCATAATTATAGTTGAGTACAAATAAGTTTTATATGCTAATAAATAAAATAATTTCACATTGTGATTTCATCTATATCACATTTTACTGAGCTAGCCTGAAGATCACAGGTTCTGATACCAGTATGATGAATTGTTGATTGTAGCTGAACTACTCAGGCTGATTTCAGCCTTTGCCAAAGACCATGGCAAATCCCCTCTGATTTTTTCCAACCTCAAATTCCCACTTCCCTACCTTTCTCTTGTACTTATGTTATCTAGATGGCTCTCTTAGTCTACATCTCCCATATCTAATGCACCATATAATAAAATACCTCCACTGTTTAATCATATGCAGTGACATAACTTTCAATAACCCTTACTCACCTTTCCAAATATCTTAGGTTCAGTAAAAACTGCTTTTAGTTAAAACAAATAGTCTTTCATGGTAGGAAAATACAGGTTCAGAATCATGAGCAGGGCATGCACAAATGGGTATAGAGGAAAGACTTAAGTAGATCTTTGCTTCATTTTGCTCTCCAGTCCTTGCCCAAATCTAACTTGACCCATAAAGGTTGTAGTTACAAATTAAAAGTCAAATAGACCTTGGAAAGTGTTAAAGGTAGATGAAAAATGGCAAATGATAGAAAGAACAGTTTCAAAATCTATCACCCGGATCTTCTCCCTGTCCCCACATATACAAATAAACCTCTTTATTTTGGGTTAGGAACAGTGTCAATGGCAGAAAGAGGATATACAATACTTATCTCCATTCTTACCCCCATTCCGTCTTCATATTCCCACACAATAAGTTTCTCACTATTATTTTAAGAGAAATTCTAAAAGCAAATGATCAAATGGCATCAAGGATATTTTGTGATAAATTTTCATGTCTCCTGCCAAGGCTTTTCTTTCAACTTCAACATTCATCTTGACTCCACTCTCTCTTATTGTGGGTACCCCACCAAACATGCTGAATACCTTTCTGTCTTCCACTCATTATGCTTCTTCCATCTCTTCTCTATAGTATAGTATTGAATTTCTTTACTTTCTGATTATTTCATAAGATCTCTTTCTTATCACTTTCTTTTTCTGTCCCAAGAAATACACATATTAGTGGGGGTGGGGGTGCTGGTAATGGTGATGGTGGCAGTGGTGGTAATTTCCCTTCTCTACACAATATTTTGTAAAATAAACACATCATAAATATAAATATATATATATATATACACACACACACACAGGCATCTTTCTATCTGTCAGTCAATCTATCTATCTACACACATATCCATACACACATATGTATGTAGATATAGATATACAATTTAATGAAATTTTATCTGCACACTGACCAAAGTATATACACCTACCTGTATTTATTAAAAATGAAGGTGCAACAGAAGTTAAATTCTACCTTGAGAATATTTAATAATTTCAAAATTCATTCATCCAACTTACTTTCAGTCTATATTGAAGGATCACCCTTGCTAAGTTAAGTAATAAATGGGAAAAATACGGAATTTTTAGATCAATAACTGAAAATATTGAGCAATTTTTCATTCATGCTATCATGATGTAGGAAATTTAAGTACACTTATATATTTTCACTTCCTGGCAGATGTTAATGTTAACTTACTTATATAATGCTTTCAGGTTGGCAAAATTTTATTATAACCACTTTGTTATGTAGATACTGAAATATTATTTTTCACAAATGAGGTGCTGTCACCTAGAAAGGCTAAATATATTGCCTAGAGTCACACATCTGCAAAGTACAAGAAACAGGACTTGAACCCACACCTTCCAACACCAATTCTAGTGTTCATTCTCATATAATTCTTGGGTTTGTCAATGACTTGAATGGAGGCAGAAGTGTTTGGAAACCATAATCATAAAACGTTAGCATGAGAAATGATCTCAGAAGCCATCTAATCCAATTCCCTATATGAAGCATGAATGTGGTTCTACATCATTCCAAGCAGTTAATCATCTTACTTCTGCTTAGTTTGGTTTTTAGATGATTAAGATGACAAGAGAGTAACTATGGCAACAAAGTTAATGAATCTTTTAAATAGTTTTCCCTGATGTCCAACACAATAGTTCCTTAGCTGTTCTATACATATGCAAACAAATGCAAAAACAAAGGTGCATACATGTACATGCTTCTGTTATTAAATTCAACACACAAAACTAAAAGAGCAATAGAAAAAGTAATAGTCAATTCTTTAATAATAGTAATAATAAGCAAATGATGACAGGGAAGAACATTAAAAAGAAACAAAAAGAATGAAGGAAGAAATAATAGGAAGATTAAGAGCAAAATTAGAAATTGAGACTTCAAATGCATGAATCAATTCCCAGAGAGTAATGTGTGTATATTGAAAAGTGAGTTGATAACCATGTGTAGCACAAGATGTGTCTAGAGTAGCCCACATATGTTCTGAGTATCTGTATTCCAATTCTTCCTCTTACTGATATTGAGTCTCCAAAGTTAGACTAGCTATATCTTCCTCCTGAAGGTTCTAGGGATACCCCCCTACAAGAAAATAAGGGTGGCTTTCATAAATGCTGCCAACTCAAGCCTCCACTGCATGTTTTCCCCACTCCCAAGATTATCAGTTAGGAAATAATTTTAGAAGGGGTTATTTACCAAAGTTGTACAATATAAGGGGCGGCCAGGTAGCACAGTGAGTAAGAGCACCGGCTCCAGTGTCAGACTGACCTGGAGATCGAATCCCGGGCTCGACACTCAGCACCACACCCAGAAATAGCTGGCCGTGTAACCTTGACCAAGGTACTTAACCCCAATTGCTTAAAAAAAAAATAAAATAAAAAAATAAAACAAAGTTGTACAATATGAAGAGCTAGTACAAAGCATTCTTCCACAAATTCCTCCTCATTTACTTTAAGTAGGATGGGGCTAAGTAAATAATCAACCTCACCATTATATTTACTTGAAGAGTTAGCTTCTATGACTTGCTTGGTCTTACTTATACGTGGTATCTAGGGAGAAAGTGGGTTCATTCTTAAAGTGCCCATGTGGCAAAAGAGGTAACTCCGTTTTTGATTGCCAAAAGTCCTTTTTTTGAAATTGGTGGGGTCCTCAAGAAGTCCACCTTAAGCATGGTGAATCTGTGTCATTTGTCTTGAAATCCCGAGCCACTGTTAGGGAACTTGATAGATTGCCATCAATTCCCAGAAAACTGACAAGAAGTACAAAATCCTTGAGACCCTCAAAGCTCCCAAGGTCTTGACCTGGTCAAAGGAGGTGATAAAGTAAGAGGACACTTGGCCAAAGTTGAAGTTTGGGCCTAGCCTCTCCTTTCTCCTGCCTTAAGCTCTTCCTCCTCAAGGGTGTCCTTTTCTATCTAGTTTGATAATTTATAGATGACCCTTGAGGCATGGGCAAGTCTCTTTGATCTATCCAGACATGATTCTTGTCTAATATGATCCCCAGTTCAAAGGAGTTTTTGAACTTAGTCTCAGGCCTAAGAGTGAGATTGATTGTGTATCTTATTTATTTTAAGTAGGATAGGACTGAGTAAATCAATCAACCTCACCACGATATTAGCTTGAAGAGTTAGCTGCTAGTAGTCTGCTTTCTGGACTTCATGTAATGCCTATTATAGTGATGTTATATCAAAGGTCTGAAGAAAGCTTCTTCTTCCCAATAAGAAACCTTTCCCAAAGCATCTTTGCTTAGCTTCCTTCTATTCAAAGGGAAAAAATAACATTCTTCTAGAAAGTCAATTCCTCCCACTATAAAAGTCAAATGACCTATAGCCAATCTAACCTACATACTATTTCTTTTACACACCATTCAGACTTCATCATCAATCAATCAAATAATAAACATTTATCAAATGTCCACTATGCCAGGGAGCATGCTAAGCACTGGGGATACAGAGACAGGCAAATGATAGTCCCTGCCCTCAAAACATTTTTAATCTATTAGGGGAGACAAGATGCATACAAATACATACAAAGTAAGCTGGAAATAACAGATGGAAGGCACTAGAATTAAGAGGGGTTAGAGGCTTCTAGTAAAAGATGAGATTTTAGGTGGGACTTAAAGGAAGCCAGGGAGGTTCCCATGGCTTTGTATAGTCTGTCCTTTATGCCTGACTTCCCTTTCTTCCTCACCTCTGTCGCTTAAAGTACCCACCTTCCTTCAAGGCATGTGCTAAACTCTTACATGTAGCTTTCTCCGATCCCCCAGCTGCTAGTCCCCACCAAATTACTTTGTACTTATTTTGTCTATATTTTGTACTCATAGACATGCTGTCTCTCCCTATAAAATGTAAACTGTATGAGGACAGGGACCATTTATTTCTTACTTTGTACCTACAGCACCTAGCACAGTGCCTGAGACATAGTAATCACTTAATAAACTATTATTTAATGGTGGACTGTAATTTTTTTTGCAGTTTTCTGAATAAAAGAGTCCTTTCTATGCAAGTTCAAGGATATCAGTTTAAGTCTCCTCATATAAATTTTAATACTGGTAGAACACCTTGGAAAACTGACCTTTTCTAGCAGTACTGATATTTCCTCCCACTCTATATGTCACATTGAAACAGCAAGTTCTTGCATGAGTTATACATATACTTAGCTCCTTAGTAATAATGAAGGCAGACGATTTAGAAAAAAAGGGATAGGGAAACAGTATAGCCCAGGATCGTGTGGGTGTTTGTGTGTGAGTATGTTTTTGTATACACATCATGTCTGAAGTGCTAAGAAGTTCTAGAATAAGAACCTACCTTACTTTGAGATAAAGATGATTTCTCATTTGATACATAATTACAGGAATGTCCCTAAAATATTAATAATAATAATAACTCACATTTATGTTTCACCTTAAGTTTTACTAGCCTGCTATAATGCCTGAAATCCCCATTAAAAATTCATTCCTTTGGGTTAGGACATTATTACCTTCAGGAATGCATTTTTAAAATGTAGATGTTTTGCTTCTTAGAGGGATGAAAAACAACTAGACTTTATATAGAATTTTTAGGTTTGAGAACATTATCCTGACAACAGCACTAAGACATGGTAGCCAATACTGTTATTTCCATCTCTCAGATGAGGAAACCGAGGCCTAGAGTTTCAGTGACATGTTCAAGGTCATACTGCTAGTAAAAGACTGAGGCAGGATTCAAACTTAGGTCTTCCTGAATCCAAGTCCAATGCTGTAAACATGGTACCATATAGCTGCCTTTAAAATACTTAGCCATCAACACCTCTGAGTAAATTAGTTTATCAAGTGATTTTTGCATGGGAGGAAGAGATGACATAAATCTGAAATATGGGGTGCTTCTGAGTAGGCCCAACCAAATTTGGGCACCATAGTTGTGGGCAACCAAAGGTGAAAAAAACAAGAACACCTATCAAATCCATGATTCAGAGACATTGTGAATCTCTCTTGAAGGATATTCTAATACCTAAATGGGTCCATAATCTCATGGATTTAGGTGACGCTTACAATAATATAGGTTGCAAATCATCCATACCTTCCCATTCTGTTAAACCCCTGTCCATGGCCTTGCATAAGTTGATCAAAAAGGTTCTACTCTATCTGCTGGAGATCTTGGATCACCTGCTTCTTGAAATGGTAAGTACCAGGGGACATAGACTGTTTGGTGGTTGTCTTTGAAGTTCTCTCATAACCGGACTATCTTTTTTTTCTCTCATGCATTTCTTTGATGCCATCCTTTACTCCAGTTCTCATTCATGTTGTAACTCCTTCCTTCTTATGTGATACCTCCTTCTCACACTCACATTCTGCCATGTTATTGCCCTGAGTGATGCTCATTTTCAGTTCTTTGAAGACTGTGGCATCCCATGACTAATGATCATACAACCAAACCAGCAGATGTGCTTTTTAACCATGTAAGCTTTCTCTACCAATACAGATGGACATTTTGGTTAACTTACAGAGTTATCTGGGCAATGAATGACTTGCCCAACGTCACACACCCAGTATGTGTCAGAGGGTAGATCTGAACCAAGGTCTTCCTGACTCTTAGTCTAACTCTCTATCTATTCTACTATGCCGTCTCTCACTGGTCAAGCATTTAATAAATGCTTATTAAGTGCCTACTGTATTCCAATTACTGTGCTAAATGAGGACACAAAGAGAGGCAAAATAAAACCCTATTCTTAAAGAACTCATGGTCTAATGCAGGTGGGGGGCAGGCAGGGAATGGCAACGTGCAAACAACCATGTACAAACAAGATATACACAGGATAAATTTAAAATAGTTAAAGAGGGAAGACACTAGAATTACAGGGGTTCAGAAGAGGCTTTCTGTAGGGTGTAGAATTTTAAACGAGACTTGAAGGAAGCCAGGAAAATCAGGAGGGAAGGATGCAAAGGGAGGACATTCCAAGTGTTGGACACAGCCAGTGAATGTGCCTGGAGTCCGGAGATAGTCTGGTTCAAGGAACAGCAAGGAGGCCAGTGTCACTAGATCACAGAGTAAGGGGAGACGTATCAAGGTATAAAAAGACTGGAAAGGGGGGGGAAGAGCAGGTTATAAGTAGAATAATGACTTTAAAATACAGGCCATTGTTACAGGGAGAAATCTGGGGTCACTAAATATAAAGATCTAACTGTAATCAGTACTGTTGGCCTTCTCTTTTTTCATTCTGGTCTGAAATATTTGAGCTTTGTATCATCTGTCTGAGCTATATGTAGAGATTATCCAAATGCATCTAATAATTTGGAAACTAGATCTACTCAATCCATTTGATTTCTCCTTTATGTGTGATTAGACCAAACTCTGGTTTGAAATGTTATGTATCTTGGCTAGGAAACCCTTCAGTTTTACAGGGCTTGAGACAATGAACATAATATCAGCAAACTGGGACATCTGGTAGAAGTCACCATCTATTGGGTCATTATCTTCAATTTTGATACTATATTAGATCTCCTTCATAGCAATGGTAAGTGTCTTTGGGAGAAAGAGGAAAGGAACTTTATTAGGCATTTATTAAATGCCCTCTATATGCCAGGCACTGTACTAAGAACTTTGTAAATATTATCTGATTTGTCAACAGACAGCTCTCTGTTTTATGACTGACATGATATTAATGAACAGAGGGTCATTGAAAATGGTTATTTCTATTTTATTATATGAATGGGAGATATCTTTTTTGAAGAAAACTGTTAATGCACTTTACTCAATCCAATGATTTTATAATCATCAAACAATAAGCACAGAGAGTATATTCCCTATAATTTTTATCGTTTTTATTATTCTGAAAATGCATCATAGACTTAGAGCTAGAAGGCAGTTTAAAAGTTGAGTGCAACACTTTCATTTTTTACCAATGCGGAAACTGAAGCTCAAAAAGATTGTGACATGCCCAGGGTAACACATCCAGTAAGTGACTAAGGCAGGATTCTGAACTAGTTCTTCCTGATTCCAAGTCCAGTGTTCTATCCTGTACCATATATTTAAAAGATCATAAAATCTGAAATTTTTCCTTCACCTTTTATATCTTCCTTTTGAAGATTAACAATTTACTAATTAACACAGAGCCATGACCTAGGGTCCCAAGGAATGGAGTCATAACAATCAAGTTTAATTCAGGGAACTTCTTGAAAAAGTTCTTATTTCTTTTTTATTCATTATGCCCTAACTCAGACTTTTCTTTGTGAAAATCTCCAAATAAGCTCATACTCAGGTTTCTACAAATGTGGGTAACAGACTCCCCAGTTTCCATGCAAAACTCAAGGTAACAAATGCAAATCGGATAGTCTTTTTTCACCCTACAGAAAGATATAGAAAGGGCAAAGGATTCACAGGAACCTGTAAAAATATTTTAGAAACCCAAAGCACATCAGGCTTTAATAGTAGCCCATCAATACTTGCTCAATGGAACTGACTTTGGGATTGCCATGAGGATTACACTTTCACATTCCAGTTTAACTCCTTTCTTCCAAAAGTTTCAGCATACTCCCTCTTTGACTTAAAATGATACTTGGCAGTTTGGACTCATGCTACTTGGCAAAAGCATTTAAAAGTTACTAGACAAGCAGGCAATCCAATCCTCATTGGATTTATATTGCCTGTATAACTTATTGTATTAGTAGGGAGCCAGAAAGATTCTGATATCTTACTTCACTTTGTCATGGTTTTAGCCTCCTTGATATTATTCCTCTATCCATGAGTCCAGACTTTCTTTCTCCAAGAAGCCACTGCTCAGGAGCCCCCATTCTCCTCTATATGTCAGGTCAAATGTCTGAACTATTGAAATTGCAGTATTCTTGAGGCATCTACCAAGGTCACCATTCACCCCAACTTCCCTTCTCCACTTGAAGCCTAGATTCCAGCATCACATAGTCAAGGAAATTTAAGTTCCCCTATTTTATACTTGAGGTCGTGGTCGAGGAACATTATCCATGAACTCTTCTTAAAGCCACAGGGGCAAACATATCTCTATCTCTGCAATGTGCAGGACATGTTGATCATTCCTAACTGCCCAAGTGCTGCTACCTTCTCTTGGTCTGGGAATGTCACTCATTTCTCTCATCTCTGACATGTTCATTAAGGGAAATAAAAAATCAAAAGGAATTCAAGGACAAGAAGCTCTGTTCTGGGATCACCAAGGCAAGCCCAGGCAACTTGCAACACAATTTAGTACTGCTTAAAGCAAAAAGCAGAAGAAAAAAAGAAGAAAATTTCTTTTCTCCTTTTTTTAACTTTGGAAGTGAGATTCAAAGGCAAAGGAAAAAAATAAAAAACAAAATGTTAGGGGTATCTAGGTTGTACAGTGGATAGAACACCAGCACTGAAGTCAAGAGGACCTGAGTTCAAATCCAGCCTCAGCCACTTGACACTTAACTAGCTGTGTGACCTTGGGCAAGTCATTTAACCCCAATTGCCTTGCCTTCCCCCCTCCAACAAAATACCAGGCCAGTACATATGGATGGCTTCTCCTATAAGAACATTAACTCAGGAGGTCTTGATAACCAAATCATTTTGAATGCTTCCCTGGGTCATTGAAACTCACCCTTCTAGACAGACCCAAGAAGTAGCCAGCTCAAAGTGAACCAAATTAATACATCTGGTACAGGCCCTAGACTTTAAAACTAATTGGGATTTCAAGATTTGTTTTATGTTCCTCTTAACAAGGTACTAAAATGAGCAGGACCAGACATTTTACTGGGTTAGTCGAGTACTGATTAAAACTTCCAAAAGTTCACTATTCTTCAAGCTCAATAAATTGTTTGACTTTGAACCACTTTAATGACTCCACTTCCCCAATCCCTTAAAAAAAAACAAAAACGATGCTATATCAGGACAGTGAGTGCTTGTTGAAGAGGAGGTGTTTTGTATGAATAAAGCAATGTGGACTTTTAATTAAGAGGGGATTTTGATTTTGAGAACTTGTACAGGAGCTCAGCTCTCCCATATATTCTCTAAAAATTATGGCCAGATCCCTTATACAGTCTAACAAGGGCAACAGATTGAATAATAACCAAAAGAGAGAGAGAGAGAGAGAGAGAGAGAGAGAGAGAGAGAGAGAGAGAGAGAAGTATCCACAAACTCCTCCATTCACCCCAGGATTACAAAAGAAAAGCAGTCAGAAGATCTCAGAAGATCTAGATATTAGAAAAGTGGTCCCTTCAAGGAGGTTTGCAGAAGCTCAAGCAAAGAGGTCACAATCCCACTGCACGGTCATGTCTAGATGTACAATGTGAGTTAAAGGACTGTAGAGTTCTAATAAGGGAAATTGAAATCTGACAGTACAATGAGTAGAGATACACCAAGGAAAGCAGAAGCCAGCAGTAGGAGGCCAGGAAATTAAAGTCTGGAATATATAGAATCTGCCAACTCATTTAAGAGTCCAGGAGAGGGTGGAGGCTGAATCTAAGACAAAGTCCCACATCAGGAAACAAAAGTAGAAAGATGAATGAACAGAAAACACTGAATACTCTGAAGAAAGAATTATTGGTTAAGAGATGACCAAGAAGTAAATCTAAGAGAAGAAAGTAACTGCAAAAGAGCTATAATTAATGTCTCAGAGGAAAAATGAAATATTGCGACACAAAAATTATAAGAGAAATTGGAAGAAATGAAGTAAGATATTTTAAAAAATAATGGAATTATAATGATATAAGAACTAGAGGAAAGAATCAAAATAAAAAAAACACAAGGCATAAAATCTTATCAAATTACCACCTGAAAATTAGAATGGACTATACAAAATTCGAGGACTCTACAAGAGAAAAAAAAAATATTAGAAAGTTAAAAGATTTTTAAAATGAAAACAATATGCTAATTTTTTAATTGGCTTGTAAATTAGGTCAAAAATAATTTATGAATAATCAGATTTACTAAAAATCAGGCCCTAAAAAACAAAATTACTGTGGACCATATTTGAAGAAATTATAAATAAAACTGCCTATATTTTTAGAACCGTAGGGCAAAGTATAAATAGAAAGGACTGACCAGTCACCAATTGAATAAGTCCTTAAATAAAAACTCCTTGGAATGTTAGAGGCAAGATCTGGAGTTTCTAGGTAAAAGAAAAAAATATTCTAAGCAGCCAGAAAGAAAGTGTTCAAGGTGCCAAGCAACCACAGTCAACATTGCACTTATGGGGAAGGAACTACTACAACAGAGAAAAACTCTAGGAACATGATATCCCAAAAGAGAAAATATAAAAGCTTGAAACTAAGAATAACACCTTTCAAGACTGAAGATAATTCTACTGGGGAAATAATAGATCTTAAAAAGTAGAAAGGACTTTCAAGCATTCCTAATGAAAAGACCACAACTTAGTGGAGAGTTTGAAAAGCAAACATAAGAGTCAAACATTATATTGAAAGACAAATATATGTGAGTACTTAAAACAAGGTAAATGATAAAAAAGTAATTATATTCTAAGAAGGGGTTGGGGAAGGGGGAGGGGTAGAAAGCAGTAACAAGTGTTCCTTACAAATCCTGTCTTCAAGGATCAGACCGAATTACATATAACAGAAGGCCAGGAAATGGTTTTATTCTGTTTTGATCATCTTAAAAGAGTATAGAAAGGGAAAAGGAATGGGAAGAAAATGGAAGATTGGCTATATACTAACATGAATAGACAGTGTTTGGTATAATAATGCATTATATTCATTAGAGAAATAGGCAGGGATAGACAAAAGAAAGAGGGGCCAAAAGAGGAAGAACAGAGTAAGGGAGGAAATAGGTACAAGTAAAACAACTTTAGATTTGGGGGGTGTATCATCAAGGGGAATTTTACAAGAAAGAAGGAAAGTATAAGAACTAAGGATTAGGGAAAAGAGGTGAGGTACAGTGGAATGAGAAAAGATCATTTCAATTACAAATCACTAGTATTGATCACATTCTTTCTTTTACTCCCTCCTTCATCTTGAGAAATAGGGTGAAGGAAAGGCAAGGGACAGAGAGAGAAAAAAGTATAAGAAGATAGAATGGGGTGAATTACACTATGAACTAAAATAACGATGAATTCGAATGGGATAAACTCATCCTCTCAGGAGGGTAATAGGAAATTTAGAGAGTAGAATCTTTCCATATGTTGTTCATAAGAAAACCGCCTGAAACAAAGTTTCACACAGAGTTAAAATAAAAAGTTCTTATAAAATCTATTCTACTTCTGGTAAACAAACAAATAAATAACACCAGGGTTTGGAAATAGCAAGAAAGCAACATAGAGAATTGATGCCAGGCACAAAGGCCACCTATCAGAGATCAGAGTCCCAGGTTTCATTTGGAAGAAGATGAGGAAGATGACCCCAGTGCAGCCAACCTATTTTTAAAAGAGCTTGGAAAGAAATATTTACAGACTTGAACAGAACTTCAGAATAGTAAGGTATGAAAACTCTTTGACAATTACTTTATGAGAATAGAAAGGAGTACAATTGCTCCTCAGAATCAAATACAACAAACATATTAAACCCATCATTTGCTTATCAGACTACAACAATTATGATCAACAAAAGGTCATTGAAGGAAAGATTCAAACACAAATTGCAACAAAATAACTTAATCATAAAGATTGGTAGTTCAAAGAACAAATCTCAGAAATGATATATAATTTGATTTTTAGAAAATGACAGAAAACCTATTAAAACTTCTGGGATATAACCAAAGCAGTCCTTGGAAGAAATTCCTACCAATAAAGGTAGCAAATTTTTAAAAACTTGATCTAAATACCAAAATATTAATCCTGGAAATTGAAAAGACTAACAAAATTGAAAGAAAAAAGCATATTGAATAAATAATTCTGAGTCATTATTTGAAAAATCTAATAAATAAATTGCTAGATACTTTGATTTTTTTAAAAAGAGAGGAATATCAAGTCATCAATATCAGAAACACAAAGAAGATTTACAACAAATGACAAAAAATGAAGATTAGAAACTATTTTGCCCAAATAAATGCCAGCAAAACTAATAACAAATTAAATGGAAAAACATTTATAAAGCTATAAGATTTGCAGGTGAATGAAATAAGAAGTAGGGAATTTAACTCAATGTCAAAAGAAGAAATTGAATTATCCATAAAGCCATTTCAAAAGGGTGGGAAATTAAATAAGAGTAGATGGATTTAGAAGTTAATTCTATCATATACTTAAAGAACATTTAGTTATTATACTACATATACTATTTACAAAAATAGAAAAAGTAAAGACCTTACCAAGCTCCATTTATGTTAAAAATCTGAGCATAGTATCTAAATTAGGGAGAGACAAAGATGATTATGTACAAATATCCCTGGTGAATTCCAATGCAAAATGATTGAATGAAATAAATATTAGCAAAGTTGCTACAGCATTATATCATTCTGTAAGATAGGATGAAAGGGGCAGGTTTAAAGAACTCTGGGAAGACCAGGAGGAATGAATGCAGAGTGAAATGAGCTGAATCAAGATAACTGCTACTACTATATTATAAGGAAAAGCAACTTCAAAAGTCCTAATAATTCTGTTAAACGCAACTAACAAAAATGAAACATGCTTTCAGCTTCTTTAGAAAGACTGATAGGCTACTTGTGTGGATTTGGTTTGATTGGAAGAGCTGATTTTTTACCAGGGACAGTTTGGGGGTTTGTTTTTTGTTTTCAGTTGTGAGAGGAGATGGAGAGGAGATAACTAGTTATAGTGATGCTTAGAGACAAGTAGGAAATTTTGGGGACCAGCTTGCTGAATTTGTTATGTAAGTTAAGCAAATACTATATAATGGGGATATAATACTCTTTCTATTCCTTTTTTTATGTTTGTGTTTGTGTTTCTTGGTGATTTTTAAGTTCAGATTCAAAAAATAATTAAACATTAAAAAGGGAAACATATACATATGAATATATCTATACACATAAGTAAATACACATATATTTCAGGATCAGACACTTTCACAGAACAAAGAAACAGATGGTTTTATTTCAGAAATATTGCTTAGTGGACAATCACTGTATCAATTTCCCAAGTTTTAATTGTGAAAATTGTCTGACACTGAGTTGTTGATTCATTTATTCATTCATCACCCATCAGAAATGTATAAAGTGCAATTAAGGTTTTGAGGTGATTTTTAAAAAAATAAGCCATGTTACCTGCTCCCAATGAATTTACAGTCTCATAGAGGTGATATGAGGTGCACAGAAAAATATACAATACAAATTAAAAGTTAAAAATATTTAAGAGGAGGGGCAGCTAGTTGGACAGTGAATAGAGCACTGGCCCTGGAATCAGAAGGACCTGAGTTCAAATGTGGCCTCAGACACTTGACACAAAAACTAGCCATGTGACCTTGGGCAAGTTATTTAGCTTCAATTGCCCTACCTTCCCCCCTCCAAAAAAAAAAAGCAAAATAAAATTTAACAGGAGTATAACTATTTCTGAGATTAAATTAAGTAGAGAGAGCTTCCAGCTATGATCAGTTCCTACAGGAAGTGGTATTGAGGGCAGGTCTTGAAGAACCATTGGACGTCCCTCACTGTGAACCTCTTAAGAAAATACTTTATAATTATTAAGCATGATAGTCATGAAAGATATTATTAGACAGACATGGTGGTAGTTTGGGGGGTGGGGCAGGAAAGCTTACAATGTGTTTTGGGTGCAGTCAGTAATCTGGTTTGTTTATAGGATATTGAAGACAATGGTAGAAAATAGTGATAAGGCTCAAAAAATAAAAAGATCCAGATGATTAGAGAGGCTCTGGTTGAGGAATTCAAACTTTATTCAGTCAGTATTGGGAAACTGCTGAAGGTCTTTGACCAGTGGAAAAACCAAAGTGAATTAGGACGATTTTCCTAAATGTGGGATCATTTGGGAGAAGGGTCAGCCTGGAGGCGGGAAGAACTATTAGGAAATGTTGGTGCAGTCTAGAGCTACTGCAGTAGCTTGGGGCTGACATGGTGGTCTCTTAGAGCACATGAGAGGTCATACATATGTTAGGGTTACTTAGAAGCTTTTGACAATGACTCAATCTTTCTCTCATTGACAAAAGAAAAACTGCTGTTTTCCTTTCCATTGATCCTGTCCTGCACAGAACAGTCAAGGATATCATTTCTTTTTTTTTTTTTTTTGCTTTTTGAAGGGTAATTGGAGTTAAGTGACTTGACCAAAGTCACATGACTAGTAAGTGTGTCAAGTGTCTGAGGCCGGATTTGAACTTAGGTCCTCCTGACTCCAAAGCCAGTGCTATATTCACTGCGCCACCTTTAACCAATATTTCATATGTTTCATTAAAGTTTGGAAAAAATAAAGTGAAATCAAGAGATGATGATCATCATTGTACCTAGTCACTTTTGGAAAGAAGAAATCATGAAGAAATAGGAAATGGTTTCAATTCAACAAACACTTAAGTACCTAGTGTATGCAAGGCTTTGGGCTAGGTGCAGAGGATAGGATACAAACATAAAATGAAGGGAAAAAACTTCCTAATCTAAAGTAGTTTATATTCTACTAGAGGATTCTATCTATACAAATAAAGAGAAAATCAGCTAATTTTAGTGAGATGAGAAGCCAGATTCATACAGGAAGAAGCACATAAACTGAGATTTGTGCAAGAGACAGATAAGGAAGAAATGAATTCTTGGCATAGGAGATAGTTCCAGAGCATGTCAGGCTTAGAATGTCAATAATAGTCCAATTTGTTTATAATATAAAATTTGCAAAAGAGGAAGCTATATGAAATAAGCCTGGAGAAAAAAATTGGTTTTAGATTGTTAAGAGCCTTTAAATCTTAAGCTAAGGAGATTGTATTTTTTTTTTTTTTTGCCTTTTGGAGGGTAATTGGGATTAAGTAACTTGCCCAAAGTTACACGGCTAGTTTTTCTGTGTGGGTGTTAAGTGTCTGAGGCTGGAACCAAACTCAGGTCCTCCTGACTCCGGGTCTGGCACTTTACTCACTGCACCACCTAGCCACCCTGAGTTTGTCTTTTTCTAAGCAATGAAAGGACACTTAAAGAATTTAAGCAGGGGGTTGATAGACCTATGCCTTAGATTACTTTAACAGTGTGTGAAGGATAGACTTAGTTGGCACTGAGCTTAGCCCTTTATCAATAATAATGATAAATCTATTATATAATAATTACCATATTGCTTCTCTTTCCCTCCACCCCCCACCCCCATCTGTCTTCCTCTCTCTCTCTCTCTCTCTCTCTCTCTCTCTCTCTCTCTCTCTCTCTCTCTCTCTCTCTCTCTCTCTCTCTCTCTCTCTCTCTCTCTCTCTCTCTCTCTCTCTCTCTCTCTCTCTCTCT
>NW_027187361.1:5917227-5929457 GCF_028583685.1 Petaurus breviceps papuanus
TCTCTCTCTCTCTCTCTCTCTCTCTCTCTCTCTCTCTCTCTCTCTCTGGATAAAAAGAGATAGAAAATAAAAATTGTGCAATGAAAATACTGTCAAGATTGAAATTACCAGATAATTTGAATCTAAGACAGAAGAAAAGGTGGAAGCAAGATAAAAGGATACAGAAATGTATTTTAGGACAAAATTCTAAGGTTGACAAATGTCTTTCCTTTAGGTAGCCCCTTTAGCTGAAGTCAAAAAAATTCAATAGGCAAGATACATCTTTATTTTTACAATCAGTAAACCAATAAACATTTATTAAATACCTATTCTATTCCAGGCATCCCTATGCATTAGGGATACAACAACAAAAAATAAAACAAAACAAAGAAAAGAAAAGAAAATTTGTCTTGAGTTTATATTTTATCAGCATTCTATCAAGAGGCTGCTAGATGGTTCAGTGAATAGAGCCTGAGGCCAGCAAGATCTTAGTTAAAATGCACCCTCATACACATATTCACTCAGATTCTAGCTGTGTGACCCTGGAGTAGTCACTTAATCTCTGCTTGCCTATTTCCTCAAATATAAAAAGGAGACAATAATAGCATCTATTTCTCAGGGTTGTTGTGAGGATCAAATGAGATATTTGTAAAGCCCTTAGCATAGAGCCTGTGATATTTCTATTTATTCCTCACCCCCACTCCATCAGGGAAGACAACAATATATATGTATGTTAGATAAAGACAGAATAAATTAAAAATAAAAACTTTATGAAGGAAGGGAACTAAAATTTGGGGAAGGAGTGTCAGAAATTGCTTTGAGCTGAAGGCAATTCATGAGTTCATTCTAAAAGGGAAAAAAAGGATTCTTTGAGATGGGAGCATGGAAAGCAGGCTCTACAAAGGCTTGGAGAGGGGAAACAGAGTGATAGTCAGAGAACAGTAAAATAAGTTTGGCTGGACTATAGAGTGAAGGAAAGGTAATAATGTATGATGAAACCAGAAAAACAGATGGGGTCAGGTTGTGAGAGGCTTTAAAATTTTATTATAGGAGTTATCATATATGAGAGAGGGTGACACTGGAGTTTATTGAATAGGACTGTAAAATGACAATTTTACATACATACAAAAATGACAATTGTCATTCTCCTTAGTGTTATTATTAGACAGTTTAAAGTAAAGCTCCATGTTTCAAAAAATTAATGTTTAACCTTATTTATAATGGTTGTATCACTGGGAATGGGGAACGGGAATGGGCAGTTAGGTGATGCAGTGAATACAGTACAGAATCTGAAGTCAGAAAGACTCATCTTACTGAGTTCAAATCTGACCTCAGACACTTACTAGCTATGTGACCCAGAGCAATGACTTAACCCTGTTAGCCTCAGTTCCCTCATCTGTAAAATGAGCTGGGAAGGGAATGACAAAACATTCCCGTATCTTTGCCAAGAAAGTCCTAAATGAGGTCATGAAGAACCAGATATGACTAAAAACAATGGGACAGCAACAATCACCAGTAAAATTTTTATATGTAATAGCTAATGGTCACTCTAGCACATCAATCGCATAACTACAGTATTCCCAAGACATTTCAAATTCCAATAATAAATAGTAAATTAATTTACTGTAAACAAAGAAAAACCACTGAGGTATTTTTTTCCTAATAGGAATTATTAGAAGTTAGGGTCTGATATAGGGTCTGAATAGACTACTGCTTAGTTTTTCAACAAAATCACATTTTTTTTCTCTTTGTTAAGAGAATTTGTTTTCTTAAAATCTTTACAGTTAAGAATATTTCAGTCTGCTTAAGTAAATATAAGCTAATGAAATGATCACCTCACTTTCATATATTTCTTCTAATGATTTATAGTTGAACTTCTTGTAAACAAATTAAATCAATTCCACTGTTGGTCATTAATTATCCATAGGGAACATGGAAATATTTCCAGTTGGAAGAACATAAACCCTGACCTCAAGGAATTCACCTTTGAAAAATAAGTACATGAAAATACTCATTGGAATGTACAAGGGAATTTTGAAAACATATTTGACAAGATTATATATACACACAGTCATTTTACAAACCTAAATGATTTCTATTTTTAAGTTGGCTTGTAAAACTTGAAAGTGTCCTAATTCATATCTATTTGTACTTCTTACAGAATTTCAGCCGAGACTTCTTCAGACAATCACATTAGCAAATAAAACTATACAAAACCCAGCAGTGGATAAACTATTACCCACTGACTAGAATCCTGCATAGAGGGTTCATTTAAAGATTTAAAAGAAATTCAAAATGTAGTCATATCTTCAATCACTCAAAAAGACAAGAAGTAAATGATCTTGTTTAGCATTCTCCCAGTGTCCCCTGGAAGTTGGTGTTTTAACAGCATGTTATGCTTCTATTAACAATATATATTCTACAGTAGAAGCACTTTGGAATATATTTGAACACCAATTTGAGATTACATTGCTTTAATAAAATACCTTCCAATTCTTTCCTTTTGTTAAAAAATAGAAGAAATAAATTTTAAATAGTTATTTCATGATAATGAGAGGAAGTGGTTGTTAAATCTTGACTTCCTACTTTTGTGCTTTTCTAGACTACATTCTAGATTCATATATTGATTTGAATCAAGGACTTCTAAGGAATTCTAGCTCCTACAAAGGCTCCTGGAGTTCATTCCTAAAGGGCACTTCCACCTTACTTCTCTGCCTTACTCTTTGACATCAGTTTGTTCTATAACAATGCCAGAAATATGAGCTGGCTTTCTTTTTTACTTTCTTGGAGAATCTGGGCCATATAAATGCAGTAAAAACATTTACATCTAACTGTTAGAGCAGTGTATGTCAAAACACTCATTTTACAACTTAAACCAGTGCTTAAATTGCACTGCCAGGATAGTAGAGATTAAATCATAGCTCTCAGGAACATCAACAGTATAGAAGTTAATGAAGGAGAAGGGTCTACTGAGATATATATCTTTTATATTGCTTTCAGCTAAAACAGCTCCATGGTGCTATCAGTCTAGAAGTTCGTAAAAAGCAATACTATAATGGCAAAGGAAGTTACATAATTCTGGGAGTTATTTTTAGAATTATTTCCACAGTGTGAAAAATAAGTGGAAAAAGAATGAAATGAATAAGGTGCTTACCACTTCCAAATAATAGTCTCAGAGATTTGGAGGGCGGTGTCAAATTTTTATTGTCAAAAAATAATTCTTTAAAAAGTCCAAAACAAAACAAAAAAAATCATCACCAGAACATTGTGAAGTATGATTTTTTTGGTTTTAGTGTTACCAGTGTAACAATGCAAACAAGCATGGAATATTTTTTTTTATTTCCTAATTTTGATGTTAGAAATCACCATGCGATCAACTCTATAAAGCTAATGATAGGAAAGGGGTGTGAGGCATTGCCATAAGATGATAACCAATGGATTCTTTTTACATCTGCTACTGAAGAAAAGTCAGGCTGTCACTGCCTTGCTGATAGATTTTTAATAGTCTTTCAGCCTGCAACTTGGTCATTAGCTTTTCCATACTTAGCAAGGTCAGGATGAGTATGCAATACATAGCAAGGGGTATGAATAGAATAATAGAACGACTGCTGTGGTTTACAATTTTCTGTTCTTGTTAAGCATATTTCCTTTCTCATAGAGTGACTTTTTTGACTTATCTAATTTCTGGCTATATTTCTGTTTTGATTATGTATATATTTTGCATATATTTATATATTTAGTAAAAAGACTCTTTCACACAGTGCCTGGTAATCACTAGACAATAAATGCTTGTTGATTGATTGATTGGGTCTAGAGGTCTGAACTCATCTACATAGCTATGTTGTGGCCATAGTTAGCTACTAAGATAGTTGTGAAGCAAGATATTCCCTGCCTATTTCCCTTATGACTCTTTGAATATTTGCTAATCATTCATATAATGGACATGATAATATTCGTCTTTTAAAAAATGTGCTGTTATGAGGAAGAATGACTAGAAAGAACAGTAAAGAGAGCATTATTTTTTTTAATTGACACAGAGTCCTCCAAAGTGTTCTTGGATTTTATGCCTCTATCCGAGACTCAGAGGATGACAGCAAAGGAATTCAAGAAGGATTGGTGACTAAGGAGTGACAGATGGACTTTCCCTGTTTTCTTTCCAGCACTGCCTGTGCTTAGAGAGTAACTGGGACAAGCTATGGTGCCTATGTAAAGCTAGATCTGGAATAGAAGGGATTGATGGATATAGTGTATGCTTGAAAATTTTCTCACCTAAGCAATTAAAAATTTTTAAAAAATGTATTTATCATGGAAATGAGTGAGTGAACTTTTGAGTATAAGGAATATTTTTAAGATCAAATTAAAAACCTGGACTCCCACGCTAAGAGACTGAATTAGAGGAAAAGTAGAGGAAAAAAAAAGTCAGTCTAGAAAATGACTTCTTTCCTTCCAAAAATGTTCAATGTCAGGGTGATGAGATACTGTACGTGCCAGGTCTAATTCCCTTCCCAGATGCCTTTTTCTTTGGATACAGTTTACTTATCTCTTTGTTGTGACAGACTAGAGAGAGTGAGAAGTGTAGGTGAATGGAGCAGTCCCCCAAAAGTAATATCCACTTCCTGGATTCCAAACCTTTTTAAAAATCTGAGAAACTAATATGTGGATTGAAACATTATTCCATCTTATGGTCTTTCTGAAATTTCCCTTCCGTTTCTTCATTTCATTTGCAAAAAGTGATCTCTTCTTTAGATCATTTAGACATATTCTTATGAATCATCTTGGCCCAAATGGTATCTCTGATTTAGCTTTCCCTTTTCTGTGTGGCATGCTGTTCTTCTCTTTCCCCCCTTTAAAACTATTTGACTACTATTATTATCACCCATTTGATAGACAAAAACACTAACAGCAATAATTCCCAAGTGGGTTGTAGCTTCCAGAAAGTAGAAATCATGATTTGTTGAACTGTCCATATAACTTGAGCCTCTGAATGATAAGATATGCTTCTTTTGTTTCTTCTACAGTAATAATGGGAAGTAATTGGGTGGCTCAGTGGAGAAAACACTGGGCCTGAAATCAGGAAGACCTGAGTTCAAATTTAGCCTCAAATAGTTGTTAACCGTGTGATCCTGAGCAAGTTGCTTAGTCTCTTTTTCCCTTAATCCACTTGAGAAGGAAATGACAAACCATTCTAATATATTTGTCAAGAAAACCCCATGGACCAAAAGGTCCAAGGGTCAGATGTGACTGAATCAACAGAAAAACAATAAAAATAATAATGAAAATAATTTTCTGAATGAAAGACTGTGCCTCTAATACCTTATAATAACAGGTAACTCTTGATTATGAAAAAATGGCATTATTTCTGGGCATAAAGGATGGTTGATAATCAGCTTGAATACTTGTCTGTCTAACACTATATAGTCTCACACTCTGAGCTCTGTCCATGGGCTACAAAAGCAACACAATGGCTTCATGAACATTAATGAAGTATATGATGGGCTGTCAACATGACCTCGAGTGGATCCAAACCTCTGGATAAGGATGGACCCAAAGAAGGACAGGATAGCCTCACTTTATTGTACCACGTGTGCACGCATGTCAACGATGACACATAAAGATACAGAATGTCAGGAAAGTGAAAGAAGCACTAGATAAAGGGGACATAAATTCAAATTCTGACTCAAACAAGGATTAGGAGTATTCGTTTTTTAAGTCTGGGTAAGTAATTTAACCTCTCTGAGACTCATCTTTTTAATCTATCAAGAAGATATTACTTGTAGGACCATCCTCTCAGGGATGTGAGGACAGTATATAAAATTTAAAGCGCTTTAGAGTGGAGAGTTATTATTAAGGGATGGTTTTCAGTGACGGGCCAGTCATAGATCATTGGTTTGGAACTTAAAGAGTCCTTAGGTGGAATCTAGTACAACCCCCTCATTTTCCAAATGAAAAGGACGTAAAGTGATTTGTCCAAAGTTCCACAGTAGTAAAAGGCAGAGCCAGTATTCAAACCCAGATTCTCTGACTCCAGATATAGTGACCATAGCACACTGATCATCGCCATCATTTGTCAAAATCTTCTAGCTGCTATTTTTGAAAGTTGACATTCCTCTCCCACCCATGTTCCTTATACCTAAAACCAAAAAGTGCTAACCCAGCAGAAGTGCATGACCAGCATAATCAAATGCAACCCCTGAGAAATTTGATACCCTCTTCTGAAAGTCAATAGTAACTCAACCCATGAGCTATAGTAGACAGTCCACCATTTTTCCCTTGTGTGCCTTAACAACTCACTGTCATTTATCCCCTAAGTTTTCATAGCATGCTAAAAGAACAATGCATAGAACCAGGTTATACTGTTTTTCAAAGGTTACCAGCCCCAAGTCTATTGTTGGACAGAGGGCTGTTTATTTAATATCTCCTTCTGCATAATAAAATACCCTACATATATTTTTTTCCTTACAGAAAAGGTCTCTGTAGATAAACATGGTTTGAGAATTCTCAAATGTCTTGCCTTTCAGGAAGGGAATTTTTAATCTGTTGTCAGTAAAGAGTGGAGATGAAAACATCTTCACTAGGTAAATAACTAAAGACATGAAGAAGAGACCTTATCAAATAAAGTCGTTGTGTGTATAAAAGTTGGTTAGGTTCGTCTTTCTTTTCCTTGCCTTAAGTTCTCAGTGAAAGATTTTAAGATCTTGAAAGTTAAATTCTCATATAGAATCTATAAAATTATGCACAAATATTTTTCAAATAGTTATTTTTCTGAAGAAAAAGTAAGAGGGTCATTAATTTCTTAGACAGATTTATCTTTAAAAACAGGCAATTTTGAAGAATAGAGATTATAATTCTACAAGTTACTCTGAGAAGAACACAAGGTTTACATGCAAAGGTCAGTCATTTGTCCTATCTGGGCTTTGTTTAACTGTGTGGTTTAAAGATGTCATATGTAACATATTTATATGGTGGCACAACTCTATTGGTTAATTAATTCTCCCATAGAAAAATTATTGATATCAATGAGTCACTGAAAATAATTAAGAATTCAGGTAATGCAAGTTAAATCATGTGGTTACTAACTGAAATAATGAAATATTGCATTCTCAAAGTTTCTATTATGGATCTAAAAATTCTAAAAGATGTAAGACACACATAAAATGTTCTCCAAAGTTCCATGAATCCTTAAATGCAAATGCAGAGTAGACAGGCTATAATTTTTAAGATTGAATCCAAGAAAACCACTGAAAGAAAAGTACTTGACATTTCATTTTTCTGCATCAAAAAATGAATTGTCAATGTGCATTCTGTAATGATTATTATTTGAGTGCTTTAGTGATTATGTGATCTCACTGAGATGGGTACTTCCTCCTTCAGTGCAGATAGCAACCCATTGATTAGACCATTTACCCATCGTGCTAAAAATCTTGATTAAGGTTCTTTTTTTATATTTTTGGAATACCGATATGTTATTCTGGGAGTCCATCTTTTATCCTTCATGCTCAGAGCTCACTCACCTCCTTTTCTGATCCTGTAGTTGAACCTATTTTTTTTTAACCTAGTAAAAATCTTTGTTCATTCAGGCCTTGGGTGCTTAATGGCTATGAGATGAGCTATAGAAACTTTCCCTTAAGGCCAAGTGACTAACCACACTTTGTCAACAGACAGTTATTTGTTATATTCTCAATATTATCACAATAAGTGGCATCATCATTGCCATTAGAATAGTATTAGTACAAAAAAAAAGGACTGGAAGAGGCGACTAGAGACCTGTTTCTTTCCTCAGGCTTTGTTCTTCCATTAGTGACATAACTCTGGCTAAGTCGTTAAACTCTTCAAGGCTGGACTCCTCCACCTGCAAAATTAAAGGTTTAAGTCAGATGATCTCCAAAGTCCCTTCAAAAGAGTAAAACAGTGGAGTTAGCATAACTTTTTATCTACGTGTCCAGGTAAATAGGGCTCAATTTAAAATGTGTACTGCTGATTTAATGTTTTGTTGTTTGCTTATGTTTTCAATTTTATATCTATAACTTTTTAGTTCACAAAGGAAGATAGGATAATGGTGACTTTTTAAGGGGTGGAGAAAATTGTGGTTTATAAGAGAGACAGGATTAGCACTTGTTCTAGGAGGAGTTGGGTGCTGGTCCCATCTCTGACACAATATTGCCTGCATGAACTTAATTTTTGACTTAATTTTTCAGGACTTGGAGGAACTCTCTAAAACTATGAGTTGCAGAGAAAGAACTTATCTAAATTGGCAGAAGGATTTTTTTTCTTCTGGGAATTCCCTAAATCAATAAAGATTTGATTCCCTAAATCAAATTCCAAAAATTCCCTAAATCAAAAAACACAGATCTGTTCCTTAAGGAATTCTATGTATAGAAGGTTCTCCAAGGACCCTTTAAGCAGAAAAAGTCAAGGCTCTTACTAAATAATTTGATATTCTTGATGTTTCCTACCCCCTTTCCCCAACATCTGATGTAGGATAACTCACCTGGCTTTGGAAGTATATTTCAATTCAATCCAGCAATCTTTTAAGTGTCGAGAGAGGACTATGTACTGAATAAATAGAATAGAACATTTAGAAATAATATTAGACCTGCCCTTATGGAGGCTGCAGTTTAAGATATAGAAAAAAAATAGGTTTTTCTAGTTTGAGTAAAAGTGAAATGAAGGAGTAAAAATAGCATACATGCAATAAATATAGCGCTTGATTTTAGCACATTTTTATTATGCATTCCCTTATTTTATCTTAAAGTAACAAAATATAAATAAAAATTATAAAGATGTGGATAAAAAATGGAAATCACTATGCAAATATATTTACTTGAAGTCCCCATGTATAAAAAGAAAAACATAATTGTCAACGCAATTCAGCAATAAGTTTAGGAGCTGTGGAATGATTTTTAAAAATCAGATATTTTACTGCACTGGATGCTTACTATGTTTAGGATGTTAGTATGCTTTACTAACTTTTTAACCTTATTTCTGAGTACTAAGTATTGTTTCTGACATTCCATTCAAATAAAACCATGAATAAAATTCTGAAAGTTATGGATGAGAATCTATTAAACTCCTTAAGTGCTTTAATATTTTAAATTTGATATTTAAAATTGGGAACAAGAAGCTTTATAACAGTTTAACTTCAGCATGACTGTCCTGTATACCTATAAAGCAAACAATGTCTTCAAGGAGGAAAAGCTCAGTCAGATTATTTAAGCTGGAAGGGACCTTCTATTTACATTCATTTGCTTCAAATGATATATGTTTTCCCATGCTTTTCTTCATAATGATGCAGTTTTATCAGCCTTTCCCCAATTGGTGGGTACCCATTGTTTCTAGTATTGTTTTCTATTGGTTTTTTTTTTTTTTGCTATGGCAAAAAAGAGCATTTCTATGAAATCGTGGTACATATGTAAGATCATTCATTTTTCTTATGAAGAAATTGAGACCCAGAAAGAAAAAGTGACTTGCCTTCCTAAACTAATATTACAGGACTAACTACGACACAGGTGTCCTGAATTTCTGTCCAGTGTTCTTATCTCTATAAAGCACTGCTTTGGTTTATTTCTGTTACAATTAATGGTTTCTTAGCAGCAAAGTTGGTCTGAGATTGACCTCAGAAGTTACCTAATCCAACTTCTCACTTTGTGTAATGGTAATGAAATTTAAACATCCCTTTGTACTGGAATGCTAAGAAGTACTTAGCACCTAGTTCAAATTAAGCCTCTGTTAAAGAAACAGAAGTCATGAACTCCTGTTCCTGATGTAACAGGAAGGGGCTGAAAAGGGAGGAAAAAATATTCTAAATAAGGCAAAGCCCCAGAGAGGGAGAGTGAGAACTTCTTGGGCTAAGCTTCATGGAAGCAGAAGCAGCTGCTGCCAAGGAGGCTGAAGAGGAAAGGCCCAGGCTGGAGAGAATGATTTTGATTTTGGTAACCTGGGTGAAGTGAGTTTGAACTTTGAAGTTTGAAGGGTGAAGCTGGAGCTTCTCCTGAGTAGCTGCTGAGTCTGAGGGCCAGCCAGAGCTTCTGGGAGCTGCTGAAGATGTCCAAGGGGCAGCTGGAGCTGCCACAGGCTAAGAAAACATGACTGTGATGCTGGTACTTTATAGGCAACTGTTTATGGCTTTGTTAAGCCTTAACTTCCCAGAAACAGAGACTGTGAAGGATTTAAGGTAGACTGGACACTGTGAGCTTCAGCATGGAACAGAAGGTGTGTGGACAGCAGGACAAGGACCTGGGAGCTCTCTGCCTTTGAACCTAGGTGACAGTGTGGTGAATCCAGGTAGGACCTAGGACCATGGAAGGGGATCCAGGGAATCTGAGAGACAACCCTGAGTCAAGGTAAAAGAAGATTTTACTTGGATACTTTGTACTGACTAAAAAATTGTAATTTGCTAGTGTCCTAGGGGTGGAGGGCTTGTGTATTTTCTGATGATTGAATAGTGAATAATGACTGAATAAGTGACTGATTAAGTTAACTTAGCATGCTCCATGAGTGTAGAACCTTGACTATTGTACTTTGTGTCCCTTAAGGAGGCAAACATCCTTAAGGATGATTGAATGATTGAGTTGATTGAATGATTGAGTGACTAAATGAATGTACCTTGTTTAAAACTTTGTGACCACTGTGGTGAAAACATGTGGCCATTTTAGCGATAAGCTTTTGTGAATGCTGTATTTTGATTATGTGTTAAGTTGTAACATTGTGAATGTTGTACCTTGATTTATTGTGAATGTTTTACTCTGATTTGTTAACGAATAGAGTGTTCACTATACCATGTAATAGAACCTTAAAAAGCTCTTCATAGTAGCATTCTTCTGGAAAGCTGCTCGGGGCTTGGCTTTACATTTTGCCATTGAGAAAACCAAAGCCAGAGACATAGAAATAACATGCCAAGAACAGTTGAAATCATTAGCTGCTATCTTTTAAGTTCTTGAAAGGTATCAACTGTAACAAAATACAGTGGAGAATGTTAAACACTTGATGACCAAAAGGCAATTGTATTCCAATATAACTTTTTAAGATATTTTGTCAGTCAGTAAACACTTACTATGTGCCAAGCACTGTGCTATGTTCTGGGCACATAATTAAAAGAAAAAATTGGATATCTCTCCTCAAAGAGCTTGCATTCTAAGTTGGAGAGGCAATATACAAGCCACTATTTATAGGCGAGATACATACAGGTATAAATTGGATTCAGTCAGAAACAAATTGGAAACAATCTTAGAAAAAATACACTCAAAGGGTCAGGACTAGAGGGCTATTGGGAAGATATAGCAGGTAGGTCTTCTTACAAAAAAAACTGTATTTAATCTGAGTCTTGAAGGAAGTCAGAAGGAGGAGAAGATGAAGAAGGAGAGGATTTAGGTATGGGAAATAGCCAGTAAAAGGCATGGACTCAAGTGAATAGTATCAATAAGGGCATTGGTACTGGATGGCAGAATACCTGAAGAGGAGCAAAGTTAGTATAAGAAGATTGGAAAGACAGGAATGGGCTAAGTTGTGAGGGTTTTGAAATCCAAATACTTTCTGGAAATAATAGGAAACTATTGAAGTTTACTGAGTGTGTGTGTGTGTGTGTGTGTTTGTGTGTTGAGGGGTAGGGAAAAGCATGAATACAACAGAGATTTAAGAAGATATCTTTGATAACTGAGTAGAGAATGGTCTACAATAGGGGGAGATTTGAGACAGAGAGATAAACAAAAGTTGACTGTAATATTGCAAGAGTTATATGATGAGACCTGAATCTAGCAGCTGTGTGAGAGGAAAGAAGGGGATGGATATAAAATATCTTTTTGTGGTAGAAAAAATAAGTTTGATTGCAGATTGAATGTATGGGATGTTTGTGAGTGAGGAGTTGAAGATGACATTGACATTTTGTGCTTGGGTGACTTGTGAATGGTGATACCTCAGACACTAATATATTGAAGTTGGGGAAGGGCAAACGGAGCGAAAATTAAATTTTTTTTTCTGGACAAATTGAATTTGAAACTTCTAGGACAGGGATGGGGAGGGAACCTGTGGACTTGAGACCACATGTGGCCCTCTAGGTTCTCAAGTGTGGCCCTTTGACTTAATTCAAACTTCACAGAACAAATCCCCTTAATAAAAAAGATTTGTTCTATAAAACTTGGACTCAGTCAAAAGGCTGCGTCCAAGGACAAAGAAGGACACATATGACCTTGAGGCCACAGGTTCCCCACCCCAATTCCCCTTTCCCCCCACCCCCTCTAGGAGATAGGCAGTTCAAA
>NW_027187361.1:5929467-5952710 GCF_028583685.1 Petaurus breviceps papuanus
TAGTAGATATGACCTGGAGGATTATCTCACCAAGGAGTCTGATAAGGAAGGGTCAGACAGGTGGAACTAGGAGACAATGGTGTTGTATTTTAATAGAAACAAATACATTTAGCCATAAGCAAATTTGGAGTTCATTTGAACAAACTGATATATTTATTCCACCATATTAAAGAGCCAGTGAATTCAATTCATTGACTTATAAATGAAATAGAGAAAGTGCATTTTGCCTCCAAAATGTCTGCTGGATTCTTCCTTATTCTTAGGATCATAGCTTTAAATCTCAAAGTGTTACAAATCATCGAATTCAAAACTTTCATTTTAAAGTTAGGGAAACAGGGGGTGGGTAGGTGGGGCATTGAATACAGCACCGACCCTGGAGTCAGGAGGACCTGAGTTCAAATCTGGCCTCAGACACTTAATACAAAACTAGGAGTTCGACCTAGGGCAAGTCACTTAACCCCGATTGCCCTACCTTCCCTCCTCCAAAAAGCAAAAAATAAGAAATAAAAAAGTTAAGGAAAAAGAATCACAGCAAGGTTAATTACCCAGTGAGATCTAAAAACATAAGGTATGGATTACTTGGAACAAGAAATAACTTTCATATGGTTTGATTATGTGAAAACAAAGTTCAAGACTATGTGCCTCTACTGGCACTAAGCTGAATCAGAATGTCTGCCCTTCACGAGATGAAATTAAATTGATCTAGTTCCCCAATTTTATTCATTTCCCTGTTAGCTGAGTTCTGAATTTCTTGCTATATACATGTGTCTCGTACTTTCTTTTGTGGAAATTTTATTTCATTTTTAAAAGGAATACTCCAAGGAAAAATGTGCATCTCTTAAAGGGCACACTTCAATATGTAGGAGAGATATCGCATGGATTTTTGGTATGGGGAAGAAAAACATTTCAAGAATCATTGAAGTCTGCAATAAAATTGGATCGGTCCACCAAACACAGAGTAGTAGAAAATCAAACAAACAAAAACATTTCCAAGAATTGTTAACTTATTGCTATAAAGTGGGCTATTCAGAAGACTTTCAAAAGGACTTGGTAACTGATAGAGTTGTTATTGACTCCTACAGTGAGTTGTAGACTTGTTGAAGTTGGAAGAACAAAAATACTAGTTAAAAAAAGAAACAGCTTCTAAGCTAATCATTCTTATGAAAAAAAATTGTTCTAGGGAAGCCAATACAAACACTTTGGTACTGAAAAAGATAATTTTTACTGATCAAGCTCTCCTTTTCTTTCAAAGCTACATCAAAACTATTGTTGGAAAAAGATCTGGTAAGCTTTAAGACATGGGTGTCTGCATTCAAACTATAAAACACTCATTCAAAAATAATATTTGTGGGATCTTTTTACTTCCAGTAGCCCTGAAAGTCTTGTACCCAATAAGAAAATAATAGACCTTAATGAATATGCTGATATATTGAAATACATAATTGTTCTAGAACTATAGAGATTCTCAAACGGAGATGGAATACTTTAATGTGATTTTGAAATATGCTACATGTTGGGGCAGCTAGGTGGCACAGTGAATAGAGCACTGGCCCTGGAGTCAGGAGGACCTGAGTTCAAATCTGGCCTCAGACACTTAACACAAAAATTTGCCATGTGACCTTGGGCAAGTCACTTAACCCCCCCAAAAAAAATTTAAATATGCTACATGTTACAAAAAGTTAAGAATTTTTTCTGGGAGTGGAGATAACATGCTTCAGAGCTTACACATATTCTTGATTTAACCTCAATGAAAATTTATGGCTATAATCAAGGTTGAAATTGGAATAATGGATTGCTTTGTCAAAGACACACTTAATATCCAATGTGATATCTAGTTTCATGATCAAGAATTAAATAATATATGAAAAAATCTTTTTAACTCAGTGCAAAATAGTATAAAACAAATGATTACAATATGAGGATACATTACATATAAAAAGATTTTTTTAAGATATGAAATGTAAGGTTTCTTGTAAAATTGATTATTTTACTCTATCTCAATTAAGTTGCACATCATTGTAGTAAATGACAGAGCAAGAAGGGGAACTCTGATGCTCCAATCATGTATTCTTCCCTCTGCACCTCTCTATTTTGTTTCCTAGAAGTATCTCTTGGCATAATGGAACTGGAACCAGGAAAATCTGAGTTCAAATTCAGTTTCAGATACTTCACTAGCTTTGTGACCCTGGACAAGTCACTTAACCCCTCTTTGACTTAGTTTCTCTGGCTATAAAATGAAAATAATAATATTACCTACCTCACAGAATTTTTATGAGTATCAAATGAGGTAATGTTTACAACAGTGCTTAGAACAGTACCTAGCACATAATAGATGCTGTTTTTAAGTCTTTATTTCCTTCGGTCCACCCAATCCCCACCCCTGCCCCTGGTAAGTTATCCTAGAAGCAAACTTCTCTTTTCTGCTATTCTTTCGAGAAGCCCATCCTTTAATTGTCCCCAAAGGTCCATACTTGGAAAGAAGGTGATCACTAATTTCCCAGCACTGATTTTATACTTGTCAAAATACTTCACACAAGTATGAGAAAAAATGTTTTGTGAATTGTAAAACACTACTGAAACAATGCCCTAGAAATAAAGTAGTTGAAGGTGATGCTGTCACATTGAAGCAATAAAACAAATTCAAATTACTTCTGGCCTTTTAGTTACTTATCTCCAAATTTTATGTCTCACTTGTGTTTTCTTTTTTCATCATGTGTACTGTAAGGTAGGCATCCTTATGGTTCTTCATACAGGGCATTCCATTCTCCCCTCTGTACTTTTGTGCTGGCCCTACTTCTTGCTTCCACCTCTCAGATTTTCTACTTTCCTTTTATGTTCAGTTCTGGTACCACCTTATTATATATGATACCCCTACTGCCAGTGGTTAGGGTCTTCTAATATCACCTCGTATTTATTATGCATATACATTCTCTACCCCTGCCTCCTAGACTGTACTTTCTTAGGGAGCCGGGATTTTTTCAGTTTTCAGTTTTATCTCTATCTCCAGCACTAATCACACAGTAAATGTCTAATAATTACTTTTTTATTTATTTTTCTTTCCCCTCCCCTTTGGTGCCCCTTTTTGGGGCAGCTAGGTGGTGCAGTAAATAGAGCACTGACCCTGTAATCTGGAGGACCTGAGTTCTAATCCAGCCTCAGACACTTGACACTTACTAGCTGTGTGACCTTGCGGAAGTCACTTCACCCCAATTACCTTGCTTTCTCCCCTCCAAAAAAAAAATGTCCTAGGGGCACTGAAAGGCTAAGCAACTTGCCCAGAGTTACCCAGACAGGTGTTAGGAGGACTTCAACCCTAAGTCTTTCTGATTCTAAAGGCTGACCCTCTATCACTGGATATAGTATCTCTCTTTTCCCCCTTATAAAACTAAGTAACAGGGCCAATGGGAATGTTTGTTTTTAATGATATAAGATTGCATGTTTCTATATAGCATCATACTTAACTGTTAATATAATATTGATCAGTGCACTAATAATACAGGTTGCATTATTTTCAAAAATGGTGATGATGAATCCTATTTCATTGGAGGGGTACTCCAATATTTTTGGTCTTTAGTAGAGGGTAACTCTAAGAACATTTACAGTGTGATTATGACCAAGAGTGTCAAATCAAAGGGCCTTAGGAATAAGACTGCTAATATATCTAGATGATATCTTAATAGCTGCTCCATCAGTGGGAGCTCTGTTAGTTCACATAAAGGCCACAGCTCATTTATTAAAAGCCTTTGGCTTTGTAATAAAAGAGAAAAAAAATCAATTTTTTCACTTCAAAAATCAATAAATTGCCTAGGTTTGGGGGTGAATGCTGAAACCACATCATTAGAGATATCTTAGGAGAAGAGGGACCTAATATTTAAACCTGTCATACAACTAAGAAAAGACTCAGGTACTCTCAGAGCACATGCCATGAGGAAAAATCCCTCTCTCCTTTAAAATATTTCTCTATCTTATATATTTCAGAAGAAGAGAAGAAATATGAATAAGATTTATTTTTTAAAATTCCAGTACTTGTATATTTATTTTATTTTGAACTAACCTTTATTTTATACTGTAGGGAACTCCCAAACAAGACATTCTTTCTGCCAGTGTAGATGTACACCTTATCTACAACCTAGAATTTTAGAGATTCATCCTGGGGAACTGAGAAAATAAGTGATTTGTTTGTTTATACACTTGTGCATTACATCATGTCCTTCCTACCTTCCCAATCTTCTTACACCTTACCCCTCCCGCACCCCAACATACCCTGTGATACAGTGGTCATGGCCTCTTCCTCTTCCTGACAATGGACACTGCATCTCCTGACTAGGTGTTATCACTGACTGTTCTCTCTGCCTAGAACTCTCTCCCTCCTCATCTCCCACTCCTAACTTACCTCACTTCTTTCAAGTCCCGGCTAAGACCCTAGCTTTTCTGGATCTCCCTCTGTACACACTCTCTGTTTATCATTTCTAATTTACCATAGATAGATACAGATGTTGTTTGTAGACACCTGTTGGAACGTTATCTCTCACATTTTCCTATGAGCTTCTTGACAGAAGTTCACTTTTGTCTTTCTTTGTATTACCAGTGCTTAAATGCTTGTTTACTGACTGATTGATTTAATTGTAAATACTTGAAAGTAGTCTTGTATATAATACTTTAAAATTATGAAGAAATGTGCACTTATGAAATACATTTATTTCATTTACCCGGTGTCTGTTAAAAACATGATATTTATGACCAATGATGGACTTTAGCAATCATACTAATAACAATAACTTACATTTATATGGTGCTTTAAGGTTTGCCATGAAAGAAAGTGTTAGATTCCCCAAAAAAGTAGATTAAGCATATAAAGCAGTTTTTGCTAAAATATGAGCTAGGCTAAGAATAAAGAGAAGTTTCTCCCATTTTAAGTCTTTCTCTTGCACTATTCAACTCCCTATATACCACTCCCAGCAATGTTCAGTTTCTCTTATGCTTTTTTTAATGGTTTTTTTTGTCTTCTCCTCATAAGAGGATCTGAAAATTGTATACTACTAATGTGTAAATGATTGATAGGGCTTAAGGTAAGATCCTCAAGCCTACTTGAATTTTTATAGATGATAAAAGCTTAATGCAAAGGAATTGGGGCATTTTAGGCCTCAACAAGCTGGGCAATGGGAATTTTTTTTCCGGGAGGGGCTGGTTTCCCAGCACTTCTGATAACACCTTTCATAAGTAACCACCTACTTGATAATTGACCCTGACTATGCTAATATGGAACTCAGATCTAAGACAGTTGTGCAGAAACAAAGTAGCAAGTTGCCTGCACTGTGCACAGGGTCCTAATTAAGAGATTGTCCCAGTTGGAGGTCATTCAGCCTCAGCCTACACAGTCCTCCTTGCCTCTAACCTGTTACTTAAAATGTGGTTAGGAAAATGTGAAGCAGTTTGGAAGATTAGGTGGAGCCCACTATTGTTGAGACATTTTTTTTCCTTAGGACAGTAGTGAATGATTTACATCCTCAGATGCTGCCCAGAATCTCTGTGTGTGGAATCATCAAAGTGAAAGGCAAAGGTGGACGTGTCCAGCATCCTCCAGTTCCTTCATTCCTTGACACTGGGTGGCAGAACTGTCAATCATCATCAAGCCAGCCAGCAGGAGCATAACAATCAATTAAAAGCATTGCTGCATGATTGATTGTGATTGATAGCACAGCCAGTCAGTAACACTGATGAAAAGGGGAAGAGGATTTGTTTTTAACACCTCCTCACATACCCCCAAATCAGTTCTTGCACCCCATTCAAATAATATTCTAGCACATGACGCTGATTATGCAAGACTTCTCAATTCCATTTAAAAATTCATAATGATGCATCAACTACAAATTGACTTACCTACAAATTCCAAGCCCACCAACAGGTTCAAGAATAGGACATTATCAGACCACTTTATTTACCAACAACTTAACATAGGTTTATTAATTTAATGAATGAATGGATGATGGAGTAACTGAATCATTTTGAAAACATCTTGACACTGGTTTCCCTCAATATATAAAATTTATCTAATTCAAAGATGTGAATCTTTTTTTTAATTCAATATCAAGGATTAATAGAGGGGAAATAATAATGGGTCACACTTAAGTAAAAAGCAGCTTACGGTTAAATGTATTCAGGTCATTTTGTTTTGCTTTTAATGAGAAGCACAACACATTAAACTCACCCATTTAAAAATTAATAACAGGAGTTGGTGGAGTCAAGATGGCAGAGTGGAAATAGGACCTCTACTGGGCTCCGGCTCCCACCACCTCCAATTCATGTAAAAAGTGACTCTAAACAAACTTTGGAGCTACAGAACCCACAAAATGACACAAAGAAGCTAACCTCCCGCTGAGTCAAGCCTGGCAGTCCGCGAGGGAGTAGCCAGCTTAGTGCTCTGGAAGCCGACCAGAGCCTGGTGAGTGCCAGAGGTTTTAGCCTCAGGGTGGGCCTGAGCAGCCGCAGGCTGAAGGGACTCCACATCACAAGTACCTGTAGTGGTTTCGAGAACTATCAGCCCATAGATGCTAAGGACAAAGTGAGAGGTCAGTGGAGTGTGGACTTTGGGATCCAATAATTTGGGAGGGTGGTCAGCCTTTATCCCCTGGAGGGAGAAACTGCTGAGGAGCCATGGCCATTCAACCACTGCTGTGGGGCAGCTTCAGCTCCTGGCCTGCAGACTGTAGGGGGACAAAGCAACAAGTCTGAGGGGTAATCGCTCTTGCTTTAACCTGCTTGGATCTGGATTGCAGTCTAGGGTGGAGGTCCTGGGGTATGTGACCAGCTTGCCAGAGCACATGAAGGTTTCAGAGAGGGCACCAACTAATACCTTCGTCAGCTGAGAAAACCCCAGCATTTGGTATGAAGCTCCCCTGTCTGGTAGCAGAGTCCTACTATGGCAAAAAGGCCAAAGGTCAAGTAATTGAGTGGCAACATGAGTAAAAGAGGGAAGCAAAGAAAGCAGAGGAGTACAACATTAGACTCCTATTTTGGGTATAAAAAGGATCAAAGCATGAAACAGGAGGAAGACAGTGAACTCAGAACTCCTGCACCAAAAGCTTCCAATAAAAATGCAAGCTGGTTACAGGCCATAGAGGAGCTTAAAAAGAATTTTGAAAACCAAATAAGAGAAGTGGAGGAAAAATTGGGAAAAGAAAAGAGAAAGATGCAAGAAAACTATGAAATGAGAGTCAACAACCTGACTGAAGAAAATAACACCTTAAAAAACAGACTAACTCAAATGGCAAAAGAAGCTCAAAAAGGCAATGAGGAGAAAAATACCTTAAAAAGCCAAATTTGCCAGATGGAAAAAGAATATCAAAAGCTCACTGAGGAGAATCATTCCTTCAGAATTAGATTGGAGCAAATGGAAGCTAGTGACTATGTGAGAAATCAAGATACCATTAAACAGATCCAAACAAATGAAAAAAATAGAAGGCAATGTGAAATATCTCATGGGAAAAACTACTGACCTGGAAAATAGAGCTGGGAGAGACAATTTAAAAATTATTGGATTACCTGAAAACCATGATCAAAAAATGAACATAGAAATCATCCTTCAAGAAATTCTCAAGGAAAATGGCCCTGATATTTTAGAACAAGAGGACAAAATAGAGGTTGAAAGAATCCACTGATCACCTCCTGGAAAAGATCCCAAAAAGAAAACTTCTAGGAATATTATAGCCAAGTTCCAGAATTCCCAGATCAAGAAGAAAATATTACAAGCAGCAAGGAAGAAACAATTTTAATATTGTGGAAACACAATCAGGATTACACAGGATCTGGCAGCTTCTACACTGAGGGATTGCAGGGCTTGGAATATGATATTCCAGAGGTAAAAGGAGCTGGGATTAAAACCAAGAATCACTTACCCAGCAAAACTAATTATTGTGTTTCAGGGGAAAATATGTTCATTCAGTGGAATAGAGGACTTTCAAGCATTCTTGATGCTTGAAAAACCAGAATTCAATAGAAAAATTGACATTCAGATACAAGAAGCAAGAGAAGCATGAGAAGGTAAACAAGGAAAAGAAATCATAAGGAACTCTTATCAAAGCTGAACTATTTATATTCCTACATGGAAAAACAACAATTGTAACTTATGAAACTTTTCTCAGTATGAGAATAATTGAAAGAAATAGAAACATATATACACATATATATAAATACATATATATGTCTATATAGGAGGGTATATGGGCATATGAATACATATGTGAGGGTGTGAATATATGTGTGCATGTATACATTGATAGAGGGCACAGGACCAATTTAATGGGAAGGGATGATACTTAAAAGGTGAAACTAAGATGTGAGAGAGGAATATAATGAGAGGAGATAGGGAGAGACAGATTGGGGTAAACTATCTCTTATAGAGGAGGTAAGGGAAAATAGTTACAATGGAGGGGAATAATAGGGAGTCAAAAGGGAATGGGTCAACCTTATTCTCATTAAATTTGGCTTAGGGAGGGAATGGTATACACACTAAATATGGTACCTCACTCTACAGGAGAGTAGTTGGAAAGGGGATGAGAGGGGGGATTATGGAAGGGAGGGCATCCTGGGGGAGAGGAAAGTTGGAGGCACCCACTTTTGAAAAGGAACTGGATCAAAGTAGAGAATAGAACAAGTGGGAGGTCAGATAGGAGGAAGGGAAATACAGTCAGTCTTTTATAATATATCTACTATGGAATGGTTTGCATAGAATATCTTCCCAGTAAAGGTGAATGACAAGGGAGGAAGGGAATGAATCTGGAATTCAAAGTTTTAAAATCAAATGTTTAAAAATATATTTAATATGTCTAATATTAACAATATTATTTTACATGTAATTGGGATATAAGATAAACAGGCACTGGGGCATAGAGATCCACCGTGCCCTACTGGAAAGTTGGAGGGGGAATGGGGGCAGATATGGGAGAGAGAAGATTGAAGGAGTGGATATCCTGTGGGATCGCTCTTTTGGGGAAGTGGGTATAGGAAAAACAGGGAGAAAATTTGTAAATCAAAATCTTGCAGAAGTGAATGATGTAAACTAGAAATTAATAAAGCATTTGATAAAAAGATTAATAACAGGAAATTTAAAATTGTAGTCAATTAAGCAACTTTTATAAGTGATTTAATTATAATATTTTAGCAAATTTCATGCAGCCTTTTATTCATCTAAAGTCATAGAATGTTGGAAATGGAGTGAAATTGGGACGTTTTTGGGAAAAGTGCTGCAGTGAGTACATTTGACCATTTGCAAAGGATGCAGATTTTATTTTATATGAGCAAAAGAAATAGCCAGGAAGTGATTTGTGAATTTAACTACAGGAATTGGCTAAATTTGATTTCTGACATTCAGCCCTGGTGATGTTAAAATGCAGGAGGCTTTCATGGAGAATACTAAAGCTATTATGCAGATTGAGAAACTCAACATCTACAAGGTCATTCATATTTACTTTTTATACTAAGAACGGAATTGAAATGTTTGGCCGGTCAAGTTTGATGTTTGGAAACGTTTTTGAAAATGATGTTACATTTTTAAAATGCCATACAGAAAATCTTGGTTTTTCAGCTGGAGTATTTCTGAGTAGACAAACACATGATATCAAAGACCTTTCTGGTAGCTGTAATGACAAGCTTATTATTATTTCTATAAATATATCCCCATTTAACTGTGATTCTCAGGGCATAGCTAACAATTTCACTATTGATGAAAATCAAAGTGCTACTGTTGTTAAGACACAGTATGATGAAGCTGTTCAAGAAGGGACATTGCCAATGTCTCCATGACACCAGTGAGAGTCAAATGGAATCATATGTTTCAGTCATAATTCAAAAATAAGAAGCTTTGCCTCCCATCTGCATGGTAACAAACATTTGGGTGTCTTATGAAGAGATTTCTTCTATGCAGGAGCAAAACAAGAGCATGGTAACTAGAGCTTTAAAGCAGGGCTTTGAAGTTTAGAGGGCGCTGAGCACATGTATTTTGACAATGGGTGGAAATTACTAGGCTTGGCACATAATTAATAGGAATAATAATCTAAAATGGCGAGTTATCAAATTGTTTGTACCCTCTCATTGCAAGTAAGCTCCTCCCCAGACTGATCCTAACCTGCTTTCTTTCAGAAGAGTCACATGCCCAGTATTTGTTGCTTGGTATCCTAGGACACCCAGGGAGCCAGAGACCTGGAGGTTCTCTGTCCTCCTCCCTTCTCCACACCATGCAGGAGATGATATCCTGGGTCTCTTATCTGATGGGAAATCATATCTCAAGATCGAGTCTCAAGTCTCTCCTTTGTGTTACTTGCCTCAGTGTCTGCTTTGTAATGCTTGTGCTTTATTGCAGAAATTTCTAATTCTTCTCATTGCTTAGCTTCTATGAGCCTGGTACAGTCATTTGGCTCTAGTTTTAGAAATATTAGAAGTATGAACAAAATCATATATCACTTCTTTAGTTTGATTTAATCAAGGTTCTTTAATAAAGAAGGTCCAAAGAGAGAACTATAAAAATATATACACAGAAAAATTTTAGGTTTCAAAATTCTTCAAATATTGCCCAAGCTATTTCCTAACATAACATTTAAGCTTGATGCTACTTTTCCTAATGAAAGTATAGCTGTCTAACCATGTCCTTTATATGCAAGTATGCAAAGTATATAATCTCATCCATGCCCTCAAAGAGCATGTTTCCCCCTGTGTGTGTTGGGGGGGGGGTGGTCTGATGTAATGGGGAAGGCAGAAGATATCTATTTTTTTTGTATTTGCAATATGTACCATATGGTCTCTGAATTTTCATAAGCCTTCATAGACCCAAGGAAAATTTTCTCTAGATGATGACTTAAAATTCTTCTTTGAGAATGAGAGTTCATGTAATTTAGACTTCCCTTAGGTTACCTCCAAATACAAACTTGTCAAGACCTAAAGAAATAAAAGAAATTAATTCACTCAGGAAAACTGAAGCCGTGTTTTAAGGAAGGCTACGTCATGAACATAAAAACTATAATAAAATGAGGCTGGCAAGGAAAGTTATAAACAGTGAAAGGGTTATTTTAGTTCTATTGGTGGAAAGGGTAGAATCAATGGAGAGAGAATTTGAGCAGGATGGTATAGTGATAACTGACAACAGAAAGAAAGCAAAGCTGATTAACTCTTCTTTTTCCATTATTTTCTCTGCTTAGCGTTGTATTGGGAATGACAAAAAAAAAATGGCTTGCGGGGAGTTGATATGCAATATAATTAGGAAGGTATTAAGAAAATATCTCATTGTCCTTAATTAGTGCAAGTCAGCAAAATGAAATGAATTTTACCTTAAGCCACCAAATGAAGTTTTAGGCATAACTGCTGATAAATTGTTAGTGATCTTTGAAAGATCTCTTTGAAAGAACAGGAAAGGTGTCACAGGATTAGAGAATGATAAAAAACAATTGGTTAGAAAAAGTATGGAATCTGCAACTTAGAAAATAATGAGTTTATACTTCATTTCTGCCAAAACTATAGAATTTATTTGTTAGGGGAGAATTCCACCTCCACCTCAATTAATGTAATCCAAGAAGTCCAGAAACCTCAATTTAATTAATCAAGCACAGAGTAAATTAGGTGTTAAAATAATTTTCTTATGACCTTATCATAATGAACAAATAAGCCCTTAGCTGATTTTAAAATGTTATAGTACTTTGACCATTGGGTGAAGGTTAATGGTTGCACATAAGAAATATATTGTGATTGTTTGAAAAAAGTCAGACATACCTCTGGACCTATATAATAATTATAATATGAGTCAACAGATGAATCAGTTTAATGGTAGAAGACTACAAGTTCAGGAAATAAGAGTTCTAACTCAAGACAGAATCTGTTTTGGGGTTTGGGGAGGAGGAGAGAGTTTCTCTTGCCTTCTCTCCCTCTTCTTCCACTGACCGTGTCACCAGAGTTAACGACATAACCAATTAGGAAAAAAATAGTATGCCTAAGACAAATGGATATGGTAAGGATTTCAAATGAGGAGGAAGACAGCTTCAAGGCATATGATCCCTTGCACCACAGAACAATGCTATCTGTGGACTTAAGGAAGCATTTGCTGTAACCAAGAGTTGTGAGTTATCTCTTTGCTCTAAATGTTCCCTACTCTTCATACCTCATAGCGTTGTAATGGAAGTTTTAATTTATTCTTCCCATGGACCTGTATGTATCTGAGCCCAAGGTATGCCCTAGGATTTTAAGGAAAATGCCTTATACTAACTATTCTTACTATATCTTCTCAATAAATGTTTGTATTAAAACGAATTGAGGCTACTTGCTGATTATTAATGGAAACACCATGAGTGACAGTACCAGAAATTCATCCTCCCAGGGTTACCCCTAGAACCATGAGAGAGGTACTAATCAGTCACCCTCTGGAAACCCATATTGCAAGCATGAGAGTGAGTTGGGTAGTTATCCCCAAACTGATGCTGCATGTTGTCAAAAGGATGCTTTGCAGACATTTGGAAAAGGAGATAACTAATATTCATGGAGAACTTTCATCAAAGACATGCTGTATTAATATATTTTCCTATTCCTTTCCTTTTTCTTCCCTTGCCTTCTCTACTGTGAACTCAGTTTCACCTCTAGAACATACTGAAGGCATTGTTAGGGAGTAATTCTTCTGAAAAAGGAATCTGGGTTTTAGTGGACTGCAAGCTTGACATGGATGTAGATAACAAAGGTAAGAAAATGCTAGGCTGTATAGAGAGGCGTAGTGCCTAGGACTAGGAAGATAATAGTTTCATAGGATTTCATCCTTGTTGAGCATATCTAGAGTATTATTTTCATTCTTTGGCATCATGTTTAAGGAAGGGCATTATTAAGCTAAAGAGAATTAAAAGGAAAGCAAACAGGCATAGTAAAGGGCTGAAGAAGTGTGCCATGTAAAAATCATCTTAGGGGATTGAGCATATTTAGTTTGGACAAGGAAAGCATTGTGGGCAGAACAGTCTGCAAGTATTTGAAGGGCCTTAATGTGGAGGAGTGATTAAACTTGTTTTTCTTTCCCCAGAGCAAAGAACTAAGAAAATCAAGTGGATGCTTCAGAAAGGAAACTGTAGGCTCCATCTGTCTAACAATTAAAGCTATAGTATCCAAAAGAAAAGTGCAATGGCTTGGGAATTACTTTATTCTCCCTCCCTGGAGGTTTTCAAGAAATAGCTGGATAGTCACTTTTTAAATGTATGTTGTAGAAAGGACTAGAGGTTGAATTAAATAGTCAAACAGGTAGATCCCTTGCAACTCACATTTGGTGATTCTGTGACTCAGTGACATCTATGAACTTGTCAAGGAATGTGCACAGAAATGAAGGTGAAAGGAAATATGCCAGAACTGGACGAGCTTGTCTTAATGAGTCTGAAATCATATAAATGGAATATTCATTCAATTTGCTTGATTCGGTAGACCTTGAAATTGAACAGCCAATTTGGTATAGCCATTAAGACAACCCAGACTCGATCTGGGCATTAAGATGAACTGCAGCTGATTTGAATTATTTATTTACTTCTCAACTTGCTATTTGGCATTGTTTAGATGCCCCCATGCTCTTAAGGCTTTTGAAAGAAGAAAAAGAACAAAGGGTTCTTTAGGACATTCTAAAATGTGAAAGACAAGCAGAATTCCACTTTAGTTTCCTATATCCATTCCTTCAGCTATGATAAATTATGAATCATTTTCAAATGAAAATATTCCTTTTATCATTTTTCCCAAAATAACTCAGAAAAGAGACTATGAGATCCTTCTCATTATTTAAACTTGATTATTATCTATTAGATCACTTATTTAACAAAATCAATTTCATTCGAGATGTTACTGGGAAACTATCATTATTGGATTTATTATAAATTGGATCATTGTTGAAAGAGACAGCTAGGTTGCAGAGTGGATAAATATACTAGATCTGAAGTCTAGAAGAATTGAGTTCAAATGTAACTTGAGACACTAGGTGTGTGACCCTGGGTAAGTCACAACCTCCGGCCTCAGTTTCTTCATCTGTAAAATGGGGATAATAATAGTAACTTTCAGGGTGGCTGTGAAGATAAAATGAGAAAATATTTGGAAAGTGAAACCTTAAAGTGCTTTTTTTAGTGCTATCAATTACTGTTATTTAATAAGTACTGGAAGCATGCTGATTGTCATATTGAACATAATGAAAGACTGTCTCTGTCCCATAGTCTCTCTCAATGTAATTCAGTAGACAGGATCCTGAGAAACTTGAGTCACCTCCATTTGCTATTAATTTTTGGATATAATACAATTAATATAAGTCTAACTCATTCTTTATTAATATTTTAATTTAACAAAATTAACACATGCATTGCTGAATTGATGGGCCAAGATCAGGTTTCTGAGCTTCAAAACACAGGATCCTGTAATAAAATAAGTGGGGAAATGAGACTCTGACTCAGCTATTTCAGAGACTTTTGTATTTGAATTGCCTCCCAAAAGTACCTAAATTAATTCTAAAATTAATCTTAAAATGTACTATTAGTTTTGCAGCCCAGGAAGTATTTTTCCCTAAAAGCATATTGCAAGAAACAACAGGGCAAAGAATAGATGAATGAAGGAATGAAGAAAGCATTTAATTGATAACTTTATACTTTTTTCCTACATCAAGTCTGGGGATACAAATACAAAAAAGGAAATATCTTCCTTGCCCTTAAGGAGCTTGGAGGAAACCACATTAAAAGAGGAGAGGTGTCCATGGAAGGGACCTTTGGTCAAGAAAGTGACTGGGATGGTGAGTGGAGCCACAGGGAAATAGACTGACATTTCTCATCTAGGAATAATAATGGAGTAGATATGACCAAAGATCTAGACTTGGTGGGGGCAGGAATGAGAAAAGTCTTCTATGAAAGGACAAGGAAGCTAGCTAGGAGAAGGCCAGAGACCTGGGAGGAGAGTAAAGTGAAGCATGACTGGAGCTTTTCCTGAAATAGTGGTTGAGAAAAAACATTCACAGCTAGTGCAGCAGCTCCAGAGCAGGTATGTAGAGGAAACTGAAAAGTTGGGAGGTTGGCATAATGGATAGTCTCTGATTCAGGAAGACATTTATTAAGTACCTACCACGTCTAAAGCACTGTGTTAAGTACTAGGAATAATGTGAAAGTCAACTGATAATTCCAACTCTCAAAGACCTTATAATGTAATGAATGTCTAACTACACGAATGAATTAGAAATAATCAACAGAGGGAAGACATTATCATTAAACCAGGAAAAGTTTCTTGCACAATGTTGGGTTTTAGTTGAGGCTTAAAGGGAGATAAAGAAGCCAGGGAGTTGAAATGAGGAAAAAGGATTTCAGGAATGGGGAATAGTCCATGAAAGCAACTGGAGGAGGGAGATAAAGTGTGGCCAGTTTCTCCTTATGGCAGAGTTTGCCAGGGTTACTAAAGGTGTATGAAATTTGGAAAAGTGGGAAGGGACCAAATTATGAAGGGCTTTGAGGGCCAAACAGAAGACATTGTTAATCCTAGAGGTTATACAAGGCCATTGGGGTAATGACGAGAAGTGATAACAGAAATGGTTTCAAAGAAACCTGTGAAGAATTGAGTAATTAAATGTAAAGTGAGTAGAAAAAGGAGAACAACTTACGGAATAATTTTGTAAAGACAAAAAACTGAAAAATTTAGGAACTCTATTCAAATTAATGACCCACTATTATTTCAGAGGACTGAAGATAACGCTTTCTAACCCCATCCTCACCAAAAAGTGTAGAATGAGATGTAGTTATGGATATAACCAATGTGGGATTTTGATTATTTGATTCTGTATATTTGTAACAATGGTGTTTTTTGTTGACTTTTTTTCTTTCCCGAAGGGTGTAAGGGAAGAAGAAAAAAATAAAATTCAAATGAAAATAATGAAATCTAAAAATTAAAAAATATCATGTGCAGCTAAAAACACGTGGCCAGTCATCAGAAGGACCATCATCAGCTCCTAAAATTTACATCCTATTTTGCTTAAGATAGGAGTAGAGAAAGAAATTGCAGAGCAGGAGTTCCGGTAGCTACCTATACTAATAAAATCAAAAGTGTAACCCCTCTGCCCCTAGGAAAAATAAAACAGAGGTAAGAGAGTTTTGGACTCTCCCTGCTAGAAACCTGACTAACATTCAGATGTCTAACAGCAAGTACATGGTAACTAATGTCAATATCTTGATGGAAAACTAGGGGGATATTTCCAGGGCAAGTCTAATTCAAGTCAGAATTTGCCTATCTGGAAGACCATAGGTTCAGAGCTAAAAGGCACCTTAGAGGTCCTCTAAGGCCAGCTAGCTCATTTTACAGAAGAGGAAACTGACAGCCATAGAAACCATAGTGCTTATCTAAGATCACACAGATATTAGGGAATATAGACAGGATTGAAAGTCGTGGATTCTGACTATACACAAATCCAGTCTTCTTTATACTGCTCCAGACTGACTCAGAGCTGAGCTTTTAAATTTCATCCAAATATATATGGATGTGTGCATATGTGTGGACATGTACACATAGAGGGCACAGAGTGAGCTGAATATATAAAGGGATGACATCTAAAAATAAAATTAAGTGGTGAGAGAGGAATATATTGGGAGGAGAAAGGGAGAGATAGAATAGGGTAAATTATCTTACATAAAACAGGTAAAAGAAAGCTTTTACAATGGAGGGGAAGAGCAGAGAAGTGAAAGGGAATGAGTCAACTTTACTCTAATTGGATTTGGCTTAAGGAGGGAATAACATATCCAGTCAATTGGGTATCTTACCCTACAGGAAAGTAGAGGGGAAGGGGATGAGGGGGGATGATAAAGGGAGGGCAGATTGGGAGAAGGGGTAGTCAGAAGCAAACATTTTTGAAAAGGGACAAGATCAAAGGAGAAAATAGAATAAATGCAGGGGGGGGCGGATAGAGGGAAATATAGTTAGTCTTTCACAATATGACACCTATGGAAATGTTTTGCGTAATTACACATGTATAACCTATATTGAATTTCTTGTCTTCTCAGTGTGGGTGGGTGAGGAGGAAAGAAGGGAGAGAATCTGAAACTCAAAGTTTTAAAAACAAATGTTAAAAAATTGTTGTTATATGCAACTGGGAAACAAAATATACAGGCAATGGGGTATAGAAATTCATCTTGCCCTACAAGAAAGTAAGGGGTAAGAGGGTAAGGAGAGAAGGAGTAATCAATATGCTTGCCATCTTGGGGTGGGGGTAGGGGAGATATGGAGAGAAAATCTGGAACTCCAAATCTCATGTAAATGAATGTTGAAAACTAAAAATAAAATTAAAAAATTCTGAAAAATAAGTAAATAAATTTCATCCAAATATGAATAGTTACTGGGGAAAAAAGGCACTTGAGAAGATGATTTTCACAATATCATTGACTTTGCTCCAAGGTATAAATGATCTATGGTTACATTTAATGAATAATACTGTGGGGAGAGAGGGAAAAAAATTCAAAAGTAGGGCATTTCCAGAACTGTGTTTATTTGTTTGTTTTGTTTGTGTATGTGCATCTGTTTAGTTCTTACTAATGTTGTTTGATTTTAGGTCTCCTCCTTCCAAAATAGGAAACAAAAGATGGCCATTGAAAATGTCCATATTCTTTATGCTCCTCTGCTAGGTTACAAAAGGTGGGATCCTTTAGGAAAGTGTACTTTATGGCCTCAGAACCTCCTGTCATATCCCTGCAGGCTAGCAGTTTTACCCTAAACAGTTCTCTCCAGCTGTGAAATCTTTAGCAAGAAACATATGCCAAAGCCATTTTTCAAAAACATTTGAAGGGGATAAAATAAAATCACACTTTAAAAAATGTCAAATAGTTTCTGAAGATAATCTCAACTTAAACAAAGCATCAAAATGAAAACAACTTTTTAAAAATGTTTTGAATCACACTCAATTGTGTATAACCTTAATCCCCAGGTTTATATCATGTGCTATATCTCACTGAATTCACTTAGATCTTCCAATTACAAAATCAGATAACAGAAAAATGCTAACATGCAAATCTCATGTAATCATTGCATCGATTTAGAGAATATGCATATTCATCCAGGTTAATTTTCCATTCTAGGTTTTTGTCCCTTTCTATGTTGAACTTGGCCATGAGGTTGAGAAAACCTGGGGAAATGAACCTAGGCTTGTCAATGAGGCCAAGAGTGATCTTTAGGTGAATGTTATAAAATTCCATCAGTAAGCAGAGTAGTTTGCTGTCTGGAAACAACTTGAAGAAGGAATTGGCATCTGAAAAGCAGAGAATTGACTGTACTTTAAATATTTAACCGATAAATTATTCAGAAGGTATTTTTTCAAAAGATGGGAGTTAGCTTAGCATTAAAGCTCAATATTAACATCTTAATAGTCTTCATTACCCTTAGTTTGTTGAAATAAAGATTATAATTGGTAGTCTTTTCCTTCACTCTATATTTAGATCTAATACACTAACTAACAAAGTAATTGCAGTTTATAGTCATTATAACCTGGGTCTACAACTCTGCATCTATACATTTATCTCCTTGTGAAAAAACAAAGGAGAGGGAGGAGAAGAAGAAGGAGGAGGAGAAGGAAAAGGAGGATGAGGCGGATGAGGACTAGGAAGGGGTGGTCATTTTATTGGATTTATGTTTTAGTGATAATGAAATGATTCTTTTCTGATTTTAGATTCTGCCTGGATATTCCAGAGAAATCTTAAAGTAATTGCATTAAGATAATATTTATGGGGGTGGCCAGGTAGCATAGCGAGTAAGAGCACTGGCTCCAGTGTTGAGAAGACCTGGAGATCGAATCCCGGGCTCAGACACTTAGCACCCACCCAGAAACACCTGGCCATGTAACCTTGAGCAAGTTACTTAACCCCAATTGCTTAGGGGCAGCCAGGTGGCTCCGGGAGTGAGAGTACTGGCTCCAGTGTTGGGATGACCTGGATCAAATCCAGGCTCAGATATTCAGCACCATACCCAGAAATAACTGGCCATGTAACCTTGAGCAAGTTACTTAACCCCAATTGCTTTAAAAAAAAAGATAATATTTATCAATACTTTTTTATATCATAATCATTTCTGTAAACCAAAATCCCCATATTTCATAGTTCTACCAACAGTGTATTAGTATCCCTGTCTTCCCACAGCCTTTTCAACACTGACTGTTTCTGTTTTTGACAACTTATAGTATATGAAGTTAAACTTAGAGTGATATTACTTTATATTTCTTTAATTAGTAATTTGGAGTATGTTTTTGTATAGTAATTTACAATTTTAAATTCTTCTTTTAAAAGTTATTTATTTATATCTTTTGAATATTTACCCAGTGGGAAATGCCTTTTGGTCTTATTTATTTGTATAAATTCCCCACATATCTTATTTATCAGACCTGTATCAATTATTTATTGCAAAGATTGTTTTCCAAATGATTGTTTCTCTTTATTAAATCTACATTGTAATTCATTAATTTTAAAATAATATACAATATATAGAATGTCCCAAAATCTCTAGGTGCAGTTTTAAACTTTGATAACTTAAAACTGTACTGACTTTGGGACATGGAGATATAAAATTTTATATTTATTATATATCAAGAGTACAAATTAATCTGGGGCAAGTAGAATGAAATTTTCCTATATGCAATGCAGTTACAATTGGAAGTTAAAGCTCTAAAAAAAGAGAGCTACATGAGTATGAAAATGTATGAGTACTATGCATAATAATATAATCTACTATCTTGGAAGAATTAAAAATTAAAAAAATATTCCACATGACTTTTAAAAACTATATTTTGTTTGTTTTGTTAAATACTGCTCAGTTATCTTAAAAAATTAACAATCTTTTTTAAAAATTTGAATTCCAAATTTTCTCCCTCTCTCTTGCTCCCCCCTTCTTTGAGCAGGCAAGCAATTTTATATAAATTATACATATCAAGTCATGTAAAACATATTTCCATATTAGCCATATTGCAAAAGAAAATACAGACAAAAATAAAACCTAAGAAATAAGTGCATTTTTTTTTCTTAAAAGTATGGTTCAATCTGCATTCAGAGTTCATCAATTCTTGATCTGAAGGTAAATAGCATTTTTTTATCATAGGACTTTTGAGTCATTGTGGATCTTTTCCTGCATCAGAGAAGCTATGTTTTCCACATTTCTACCTCATTACAATATTGCTGTTACTATGTACAATGTTATCTTGATTCTGTTCAATTCCCTTTGCATGAGTTCATAAAAGTCTTCCCAGGTTTTTCTGAAACCATCCTGCTTGTCATTTCTTATATAGCACAATAGTATTCTATCACAATCATATGCACAATGTATTCATCCATTACTGAATTTATGAGTATCCCTTTAATTTTCAATTTTTTTCTCACGATGGAAAGAGCATATACATATATTTACAAATAGATCTTTTTTTCCTTTGATCTTTTTGGGATACAGTTTTTTTAAAGGTATTGATGAATCAAAGGATAAGCTTAGATTTATAGCATTTTGGGCATAGTTCCAAAATGTTCTCTAGAACTCTACCAAAGGTGAATGAATTAGTGTTCTAATTTTTCAACATCTCCCCTAGCACTTGTTATTTCCCTTTTCTGTTATGTTTGTCAATCTAATAAATGGGAGGTGATACCTCAGAGTTGTTTTAATTTTCATTTCTCTAATCAGAAGTGATTTAGAGCATTTTATGTGACTATTGATAGCTTTGATTTCTTTTTCTAAAAAACTGTCAATTCATATCTTTTGACCATTTATCAAATGAGCAAAAGCTTTTATTTTTTAAAAAAATTAGTACTTTTGAGAAATGATGCTTTTATTATCAAAACTTGCTGTAAAATTTCCCCCTTATTTCCTGTTTTCCTTTTAAATTTGGCTGTGTTAATTTTGTTTCTGCAAAAGTTTTCTGATTTCATGTCATCTTAATTATCAATTTTACTTCCTGTAATCCTCTCTATCCCTTGTGTGGTCTTAAACCTTCCCTTACCTATAGATCTAACAGGTACATTTTTCCATGCTTCCCAAATGTACTTATAATATCACCTTTTATGTTTAAATCATTTATGCATTTTGACCTTATCATGGAATATTGTATAAAATGTTGTTCTATTCCTAGTTTCTGCCACACTGCTTTCCACTTTTCCAAGGAATTTTTGTCAAATACTGAATTTTTATCCCAAGAGTTAGATCTTTGGGTTTATCAAACAACTGGTAACTGAGGTCACTACTGTATATTGTGTGCCTAAATTAATCTATGGATCCTCCACTCTATTCCTTAGCCAGTATGAGATTGTTTTGATGATTCCTTCATTGTAATAAAGTTCAAAATCTGAAAATGGTAGGTAGGTCATCTTGCTTCACATAGTTTTTGTTGATTCCTTTGATATTCTTGACCTTAAGTTCTTCAGATGAATTGTAAAAATATTTTTCCAGCTCTATGAAATAATTCTTTGGTATTTTGATTGGGATAGCACTGAATACATAAATTAACTTAGAGTCTATATTTTTACTATATTGATTCAGTCCACCCAACAACAATCTGGTTGTTTAGACCTGTCTTTATTTGTGTGAAAAGTGCTTTGTAAGTGTTTTCATATGGTCACTGGGTTTGTTTTGGCTGATAGACTCCCAAATGTTTTATATTGTGTGGAGCAATTTTAAATGGAATTTCTGTTTCTATCTCTTCCTACTGTTTTTTTTTTCAGTAAAATATAGAAATACTGTTGATTTATATAGGTTTATTTTATATCCTGCAAGTTTGCTAAAGTTGTTCATTGTTTCAACTAGTTTTTTCAGTTGATTCTCTAGGGTTCTGTAAGTATACTTTCCATCATCCACAAAGAGTGATATTTCTGTTTTCTAGTTGCCTATTTTTATTCCTTCAATTTCTTTTTCTTGTCTTATTACTACAGCTAGTATTTCTAGTACAATATTGAATAATAGTGATAATAATGGGCATGCTTGCTTTACTAGGCTTCAAGTTTATCACCATTACAAATAATGCTTGCTCCTGCTTTTAGAAAGACACTACTAATCATTGTTTAAAAGACTCTTACACTTTCTAGTGTTTTTAATATGAATGGGTATTGTATTTTCTCAAAGACTTCTTCTGCATCTATTGATATAATCATATAATTTTAGGTTTTTTTTTAGTATGATATGGTTAATTATGCTGAGAGTTTTCCTAATATTGACCTAGTTCTGCATTCCTGGTATAATTTCTCACCTTGTCATAGTGTTCCTGCAATTTCTTTGCTAGTATATTATTTAAAATTTTTGCTTCAATATTCATTAAGGAAATTTATCTATAGTTTTCTTTTTTTGCTATTTGCTCTTCCTGGTTTAGGAATCAATACCATATTTGTGTCATAAAAGCAGAATTTGGCAAGACTCTTTTTTCACTTATTTTTTCCAAGCAGTTTATATTGTATTTAGATTAATTGCTCTTTGAATGTTAGGTAGAATTCACTTGTGAATCCATCTGGTCCTGAATTCTTTTCTCAGGGAACTCATTGATGGTTTTTCTTAATTTCTTTTTCTAAGAGAGGGTTATTTAAGTTTTCTATTTCCTCTTCTGTTAAATTTTTTTATATTTCTATTTTTATAAATATTCCTCCATTTTACTTAGATTTTCAGTTTTACTGGCGTACAATTGGGCACAATCGATACTAAAATTTCTTAATTTCATCTCCACTGGTGGAGCATTCATTCACCCTTTTCATTCATGATAGTAATGATTTGTTTTTCTTCTACTCCTGCCTCTTTTACTTCAGCTGAAGCATAATAAATTCTACTCCAGCACCTAATTTTAACACTGTATGTGTGTCTCTGTTTCAAATGTGTTTTTTGTAAACAACATGTTGTTGGAGTCTGGTTTCTAAACCATTCTACTATCTGCTTCTACTTTATGGGTGAATTCATGCCATTCACATTCACAGTTATGATTACTCACTGTACATTTATCTCCATCCTATTTTTTCTGCTTATCTTTTTCTTTCTCTTTTTATTCTGTTCCTCCTCTAAAGTCTGTTTTGCTTCTGAGTACTGCCTTGTTTTATCTACTCCCTCTTTTATCACCCCCCCCCCACCACCTTTTCTCTTATCCCCTTCCTCTCCTACTTCCCTGTTGGATTTCTACTACCAATTCAGTAGAAAGACAGACAGACAGACAGATAGGTAGATAGATTAGATAGATACATAGATAGATACGAGAGAGAGAGAGAGAGAGAGAGAGAGAGAGAGAGAGAGAGAGAGAG